>NC_047656.1:13278575-13578575 GCF_902201215.1 Prunus dulcis | reverse complement strand
GAGAGAGAGAGAGCGGGGCAGCTTTCGGGTTTGAAAACGACCGGGCCACAAAGGTGGCCAAAAGATGCAGATTAAAAAGGACAAGATACAAAAGTATGGTCCAGAAAATTATCATGTGCTCTTCATCTTCTTTTTTCTTTTTTCATGAATGAGAACGAGATGATGATGACGACGAGGAGGAGGAATCTCTATGAAATGAAAGTAGGTCATGCCATTCCTCTAATATTTAAGTTGATCACGTTCATTTCATATGGGTAGAGTCTTTCAACGTGAAACACACACCTCTTGTGCTTTTCACATGAAAACCCAACCACCCAAAAACATATTGAAATCAATCAATTTCAAAATTCCTTTTCCAAGACCCACACCACATGATTGAATACGCATGCATAAATAATATTATTGCCTATAATATTTGCATTTATGTGTGTCATATAGGCTCCTAGTAGTCACATGTCAAATAGTTCTCTACCAGAGTATTTTATTTTAGCTAGCTTGGTTTAATTACTTCTAATTAGTAACTTCATGGACGAGGAAATTAATCTTCTAAACAAATCATTAGATCGTATTGTAAGTAATTAATCAAATTATCCAGCACGTGATAATGATACATATCAGCAACCTACTTAATTACCAACTAAAACATTAAAAGAAATTCTAAATTCAAATCCGACGTTCATAAAAAAGAATGTCCTCATTATTCAAAATATTTTGTGTGACATGATATACGTAATTTATTGCTGGTCTAAAATTATGATTCTTAACATTACTCATGCATGTATCTTCCCCCGATTAACTACTACTACTATTGGCGAATGGTTGGTGTCGGCAGGGCCAAATCAATCACATGCAGGAACAGTAGTTATTCACTTTAGGGGGTAGGTAAAAACTACCAAAATCAAGCACATTCTAGATTTAACTGTTTAATCCAACCCAACCCTATCTCTATCATATGACGCGTGGCCGCATAGGTCCAAATTAAAAACAGTAAAAAGAAGTAAGAAGAAGAGTATCTTCAAGAAATAAATTACAGAAAATTTATAATAATAAAAAAGGATAAATTAAATTAATCACACAACCGGAGCATGCAAATCGCGAAACAAATACAATCAACGGTGGCAACGAACTCATGATGAACGATCATGATCTCTCTTGATGAAATAAAACACAAGAATTCAAAGGTACAAAACCCTCATAAAAACAAGTGAAGATCCATCATGCATGCATATCTTTTGATTGAATCTTAATTAGGGCTTAATTAAAGCTTAATTAATTAGTAATCAGCAGTCGGGAGTGGCTCGTGGCTAGAGTTGCCGATGAAGACGAACTCGTAAATAAGCCCAGCAAGCCCACCGCCGATCAAAGGCCCGGCCCAGTAGATCCAGTGGTTGTGCCAGTTCCAGCTCACCAAAGCCGGCCCGAATGAAACGGCCGGGTTCATGGATGCTCCATCGAAAGCCCCACCCGCCAAAATGTTCGCGCCAACTATGAAACCGATCGCGATCGGCGCGATTGTTCCCACGCTGCCTCTCTTCGGGTCAATGGCTGTGGCGTACACCGTGTACACCAACCCAAACGTCATCACGATCTCGAAAACGAACGCGTTCCATACCCCAACCCCCTCGGAGAGAGCAAATGCGGAGGTAGTCTGCAAAGCACATAATCAAAACCCGTTAGTCACACTTTTAATATAAAATGATATATTAACGAACTTAACGAGAAACTTATAGTTCAAAAACGGCCAGAAAGTGATAAAATTACCTGGTAGTTGGTTGCGAACTTGAGGAGACCGCAGGCGACGGTGGACCCGAGGAGCTGGGCGATCCAATAGAGGATGCCGCGGAGGAGGGAGATATTGCCGCCGACGAAGGCGCCGAAAGTGACGGCGGGGTTGACGTGTCCGCCGGAGATGTTGGCACTGACGGCGACGCCGACGAAGAGGCCGAATCCGTGGGCTAGAGCGGCGGCGACGAGGCCTGCTGGCGTGGTCGCGGCCCCGTGGGTGAGCTTGGCGAAGGCCATGCCGGAGCCCTCGCCGGCGAAGACGAAGATCAGCGTGGAGATGAACTCGGCGAGACCCGCCCTCAAGGCGTCCGGGTGGTACGCCTCCTCGGGTCGGCCAACGGCAATGTTCCGGATCGGCATCGTCGGAGGATGATTAAGATCGGACGGTGGAGATTCGCTGCAGAATTAAGCTGCGTATGGTCGCTCACAAACTACTTCACTCTTGGCTCAGTATAGTGATAGTGTTTGGTAGTGGCAGTGGTAGTGTTTGGTGTTATATACTGAAGTTGATGACTGATTTTGAACCGGCTGTAGCCGGTTGCCGGTTCGTAGGGAATTTGAAGGTGGAACGTGATTGGTGAACAGCCTGTGAAATAGCGAAATAATTTTTCTTTTTGGGTTGAGGCGTCGACGTATCTCACAGTAATCTCTCGTTTCTGTATCGTTGCTGTTCATACAGCGGAGCATTGCCGCCCATAAAGGCTTGTGGTAGTGACACGTGTAGATAAGTGACAGGGGACACGTAACGTGCGGATGTTACTGGGTTTTGTCATCTCTGGTTCGTCTCTAGAAGGATCAAATGGTAGCTACGATATAAAAATTTAAATACATGAGTAAAAATAATTTGTTGTGATTTTCTTTATTTGCAAAACTAAATAATTTTATAAACTGGGGTATACTTGCTTGTATCAGAATTATTCTAATTATAAACTTCTCATGATTTATGATTTCTCGCAATAGAAATAAATAAACGTAAGATGACTTCTCTCATTTCAAATAAGTTAACGTGAAAGACTATTATATAAAGGTGACGATAGTGTGTTGGTTATGTTCTAAGGATGCCTTTGGCATGTTGCCTAAAATGCCATTTTCTTTTTAATCCAATAAATATATTTACTCGATATAATAAATATAAATACATTTTCTTATTAATTAAATGCAGGGGCAGAGGGAGGCCTAGGGCATTAGTAGCCATGGCAGCACCACCCCTCCCCGGAAAGATTTTTTTTCCCCTATGAAATTAGATGATAAGGAAAATGATAAAATTTCCGCTTATGCCTTTCCAAACCTAATAAACGGTTTGCTAAATTTCCATCCCAACATGAATTTATGGTAGTAAATTTGTACTATATTGTAGCGTATAGCCTCTCAAACATTGAATTTGGGCTCCGCCATGTTGATAGGCACGTATGTATATGCCCTAATAGGTAGATCACATCAATACTTTAATGGGTAAAGGATAGGAGCCATTTCCATTTTTTAATTTTACTTTTTGTGGTAGCACCAAAGCCAAAATAGTGGACACATAATGCCAATCTTTTTTATTCCTAAAAAAAGATAGTATTTCTATTTTTGTGAAATGAAATTATATCATCAATTACAACCAAATTGTTCTTCATATTTTCAAAATTTATAATATTCCATTCATTTTTTTTATTTTATTCATTTCTGTGTGATAGTTTGTGCATGTTTTTTTTTTTTTTTTGCACAATCCGAATCTTGAATGCTTGTGATTGAAGCATAAGATATCAGATCAACTTGATTTATGAAAACAAGGAGTGCATATCTCCATACGTATTATAGTTTATTTGTTGAGTAAATAATGGCTTAGCGAGCTTATTTTGACTCACAGTCCGTGCTTAAGTTACCAAATAAGGGAATTGTCAATTTTTTCTTTTAAATTTTTAATTTTTAGCTAAATTTCGAGTTATATTCCCTCATCTAAACGGAATGTTTTATCATTTGTGCAATTTTTGTGATCATTCAAAATGCTTGAAAAATCAAGGAGATATATGTTATATACAAATCTTTTAGTTTTCTCTGAACGTTTATTGTCTACAGCTTCTTCAGTATAAAGTTGAATGTTCTTGAATCTACAAAGGCAAATATACATGAAAGCTTTGAAATTCTTGTCTTTATATACATCAAGTACTCCCTAGAAGGTTTGAAATTTATACACAATATTACTTATTTGGGCAATGAACCGACTCATGGTAGGAGGTAGAGGCAAAATTTGAGACAAATTCAAGTAGGAATTTAACTAAAATGACGTTGATATTTTGATAAGAAGTATATGAAAAGGAATATGAACCGTAGAGTCGTTCTTAGGGTCATCCTTTCAACCAATCAACCATCTCCTTAAAAAGGACAACCCTATTCTCAACTTAACCATGGTTTTGGCGATTGGGATATACCCTCGAATATTACCTGGATTTTTCTTTTAAATTACTGTTTTTTCTATTTATTTTTGCCTATTATTCAATGTGGAACTTACCAAATAGCCACATCCAATGTTGATAAATACATAAATAAAAGTAGCCACATCAAATTGTCTCAAAACCTTAAAGATGAAGCAAAGTACCCACTATAGTGTAGTGGTATAGAGTATTTATTTCGTCCCGGAAATAAAAACTGATAGTTTTTTACTAATCCTAATTTGACATGTTCGTATATATTTTCATAAATTATTTTTGTATATTCGTTAAACTATGATTTGCAAGAATAAAACAATTAGTGTCTTTTGATTTCATTAGTTTCATGTATCTGTTGATTATGACTTTGTCAATATCTGATGATGCAACTTATGATAATAATAATAATAAATAATTACATCCCAAATAGAATGAAATTATATATGGATGATGGTCCAAACATTAACGGAAGTGATTAACTCGTGGATACTGGCCAATTAATATAAAACTGCTCACGTGCTATTCATAAATTCAAGAGTCTTCCGATTCATGACTTCTCGCAATCTTTTTAAACAAACATTGAGCCAAAAAAATGGTCCCTTCCTTGTCCACTGGTATAATATGAGTAGTCAATATTTTGAGGTGGTTTGGTCAAGCTTTTGTCTTCAACAGCAATCATGATGCATAAGGTTCCCACATCCACTCGTGTAAACCGACACGAAGACATGTTTTTTGAATGACAATTGTACTTGTACAAATTGAATACTTGAGGAAGAATGAAGAAAACAGCGTAAAATATAAACAAAATAAACAAACGATGTGGCTGCTGGGATTCGAGCCCAGGTCTTCACGGCCACAACGTGAAATTCTCACCACTAAACTACAGCCACCGCCGGTATTCCGGCTCTGAAATTAACTATTTAAATAGAACCGGTGTGAGTAAATTGACACAAGAAAGAAATAGTGGTGGGGCCCAGCAATTGACCTCTCGATTGTTAGAGACAAATACTAAAGCTTATCAACCTAAAACAATAAAATAAATAAATAAACTTACAATTAAATATAAAATGCATAGAAAATGAATTAAATATATCATCCTAGTGTATAATGGGTGATGTGACTTACATTTTATAAGTTATCTAAATACTAGAAGGGGAGCACGTGAGTGCGTACGTGGAGGTGGGGTACATGAAGCACGATGCACGTTCAGCTACAAGGCTGGCACTGGCCCTTTTGATTGGTCACTTCACAGCTGTACCCAATCCATCTTGCTTCAGGAATGGGGTGTGGGACACCATGTGCTTGGTGGTGGGACCCCTTGCCTTTTCAGCGGATTATTGGGACCAAAATTTGGACCATGCCATTTGTCAATTTCATTCAATTTTTATTGCAATGATAAAGTTAAAAAGCAGATAAAGCGTTACAGTTCAAAAGTGTTTTTGTTTTGTTTTTTGGGCACTAAGGTTTTCCCGGCATTTACTATACAAATCCAACATTAGATTCTTATGATAATTTCCTCAATTTGTCGTTAGAGTTGTTAATTACTTCGTTTAGTGACAATTTTATATAACTCAATTGGTTTAATAATTACATTTAATGGATCGCTATCCTACTTTTCAAAATCTTTTAAATAAAGTAAAGAATATGATAAAAAAGAAAGGACATTGCTTTCCTCCTTAGCTGGAAGGAGGCATTCCTACTTTCTGTAAATTAAAGTTTGACACATAGTCAAAAATAATTCATAAAAAACACAAAAAGAAGAATCTCAACACACATATCAAACTATAATTAGCAGGAAAGGACATTGCTTCTCTCCTTGCCCATAAGGAGAAACTTCTCCTTATCATGATGTGGCTCAACTACAAACTAACAATTGTCATTTTATTATTATTATTATTTTATCAAAGTTGCATTTATTTTTCACTTTAATTATTCTTAATAAGAGAGACAAGTGCCATATTGTGGCTAAGCCACATCAGTAAGCGAGGAGGAGTTCCTCCTTATGGACAAGGAGGGAAGCATTATCCAAAAGAAAAAGAATGTTATTCGTACTCTTGGTATTGTCCAAAGTACTCTAGACATAAATGATTACTATTTTAGAAGTATTGTTGCCTAAATATTCGCGTGTGGCCAACTAACCGTTGTTGATATAAGCTCACACTTCTATTAATGAACACTTGAGTGATTGTACTTAGCTTAAGCATCTCCAGGAGGGTCTCCAAATTTTAGCCAAATTTTAGCTAAAATATATAGAAAACTATTATAGCAAATTACTTAAAAGTAGTTTCCTCCATCAATGTTCTCTACTTTGGCTAAGCTCTAATATTTTATTATTTCTCTCTTCTTCTCTCTAAAGAGAAGATGAAGAAATGGAAAACCCTCAAATTCTCTCTCCTCCTCTCCATATGTAGAGGCCACTAATCTCAAATCGGGAGTTCTTCAAAATAAAAAGCCAACTAGTAAGTCTACTGGAGTTGTGTTTTGCCCTCATTTTAGCCAAAATAGCTAAGAATTAGAGTATAGCAACTCTACTAGAGATGTTATTAGCATAAATCCTAATTTAAAGATAAACATCACCATCATAATATTAACTACAATTCATGATCTTACCTCCTACTAAAAAGTTTCAAGTATGTTTCATTTCATTTTTTTGAATACAAGTGACAGTTTAAATTACGAAAGGGAATGAAATTTCTCACAAACACACACTATTAAAGTGCCATAGGATTTGATATTGTCAAAGAAGGGCTTCGTCTTGTACCAAAAGCACGGAGGGCTAAGTTTCTGGAGCTGCATTTCTAAAACAACTTAATTCCAAAAATTATTGATGGGGATCGGTCCAAATAGGTCATTTTTGGATGTTAAAATCATGCAAGGGGCAAAATACCACAAACAAAAGGAAATAAACACCATTTTGGGCCTATTATCTTTTGCGTACAAAAGCAAAACAAATACGTTGCTATTACACGTTTGAATCAATGCAACTCAACTTGCACAAAAGTCGGTTGTGCGTTATTTGGCAGCAACATCAAGTCATTTTCATAGTCATAAAGTATTTGTTTTCAAATGGTAGCAACCCACGCCTGCATATACATCTAATCTCTCAGTAACCAAACTGTTGCCAGGTAAAGTAACCGGAGTTGGAGTGAGAGTGGTCAAAGGTAACCACCACACCATCTTGGTCGGCAATGAGATTTTAGGGAGTCCGAGGTGACAATAAAAAATAGCCCCACACTGGACTAAAAATTTTCACTTATTTAAAAACCTACAAAACACAATATGGAAGTTGAAATTGGGCCCTAAAGTTAGAAAACCGACATTCTACTAACTACTACCATATTGTAAAATTTGTAAATTACAATATTATTTCAAAGGGCTTCCTTTAAGTACGATCTTGATCAAAGTTGAGATAAAACCTTAACATCAGTGAATCATCATCATGATGTCTATTAGCCAGCAATTGCACAAGTCCTCTGCAATAATGTAGCAAAACATGACCCTTGGAATATTTTCGGTATTTAAAAAAAAAAAGAAAAAAAAAAGAAAAAAAAAGAAAAAAAGAAAAGCCAGTTATATTTTTTTCCCAAACTTACGGATTTGTGGTGAGGTTTTTGATTGGGCTCTTTCGGGCTTTGGCCCTTACTGGTTTATTTTCTTGTTTACCTATTTGTTGGGCTTCGTAATCTTAGTTTGAGCCCTTTGTGTTGTTCTTTATTTTGGGCTCTGGCCTTTTACTTTCTCTGTTTGATAAAAATTCCTTTATTTAAATTAAAATAAAAATAAAAAAAATCTGTGAATTATGGTTCAGCTTGCCAACTTTTCACAGAGGGACCAAGACCAACTGTAATTTGAGTGATTTCTATCATAGTAAATTTAGGTTTTGTCCATAAAAAAACTTTCACTTTTGGAAAAAGTCAAAACTTTTTCAAAAAAGACAGAAAAACCTCTCAACTTTCAAACCAAAGACATGCAAATGTAAAGGATTCTTTAGGAAATCTAAAAATAAATAAGGGCAATTTTGTCCATTTTGGCTTCTTTTACAAATTTTCTCTCTCCTTTGGTTTTTTCCAAAGTCTCCCTGAAAATAGGAGTTCGTATATTTTTGTCAATAACAGTGTGACATATGTATATAAATTTTTCTTTTTATGTTTTGGATGAATTATTTTTACATACGTGTCAAACTATTATTCGTAAAAAGAAAAAATATCACCATGCAAATAAATAGTCAAGTGGTGTCCAAATCATAATATGAGTCAAAAAATAGGAGAAAACAAAGACGTTTTCTCTTGCTTCATGTGAGTCTGTGAGTCTGTGACTGTGTGACCAACTAAACCTATAGCCTAGCTTTAGTAGAGACAGAAGGCAACCGTAGTTCTATGGAAGCAAGTGCCTTAACTAGGTCTCTAAATTAACGTGAACTAATTATATGCTTCAAATCATAAGAAAATGACAAATAATTTTGAGGCTTTGATTGACCCCCCAGCAGCATCCTTATCAACTATCAGAATGTGTTTTTTAGCACCGACCAGGCTTTTTTTTTTTTTTTCTTCTTTCTATCAGCTTGCATAATTTAAAGAGTAAATTTGAAATGCATACAATTATTATCGATATCAATATTTTTATATTATATATATTATCTCTGCGTATATTTTTGTATTTTAGGATTTTAAACCGTCTAAATCATAATACTCGAAAGAAACTGTACAGTTTCTGTACATTGTATAGACATTTCGCATAAAACAACGCTCGATAGGCAAGAATACTGTTTCTTTCATTTGTTTATGGAACTAAAACGGTGCTTTTTACACTTGAGAGAGAGAGAGAAGAGAGAGAGAGAGAGAGAGAGAGCCTTGACTCTGTCTTGCAGCTAAAGCTGTCATGAACTTATAGCATTTCGTCATCGTTTTAAGATTTCAAGTTATGTATTTTTTATTATTTTCAAAACTGACTTCAAAAGAAAAAGTTCTGAGGAAGAATATGAATTCTACACGCACATGTGAAGTGGAGTGAACACATGAATTTTGGAAAAGTTTTAATATTTTTCTACAGATTTAGGAGCTTTGGAGGATAAGGAGTGGATGAGAAGTAGCAGAATTATACGAACAGTGCAAAAGAGAATTATATGAAGCAAACCCCATGTTATGTCACCAACCAAAATCCATAAAATAAAATAAATAAATAAAATAATTGAATTTGATGCTTTACTTTGTGTCACTAACTACTGCTGATGCTGGCCTTGGCATTTACGTGCCCCTCACAACCTCTCCTCCTCTATCTCTCTCTCTCCCTCCCCTATAATTCCTTACGCCAAGAATCTCTCCCTCTAAGTCTAAACCCTATTCCTCTCTACCCTCTACTTCACACTACTCTACCCTCAATTTAGTCACCGTCCAAACAATATTTCTTTATTTTTATAATATGTCTTTACTTTTTCATTCACATTAAGTAACAAAATGACACGTAAGTCGTAACCGCTTACAATTATTATTAATCACTAATAAGATCATATTACGTATAAGGAAAAATAGAAACTCCTTTTTTTCCCTTTCCCATTCCATTTCTACGGATTAATGTAATATATAAAATTTGTTTTTCTACAATAATGTTAGCTTGGTGGTAATTTGTACTCTTGCTGTTATTGTTATTACGCAATCATTGGAGATAGAGTATGCATGCAGCATGAGGCTGTTTGAATTCACTTTTATAATCATGCACAAGTCATCAATTAGCTCACCTTACATAACTTCAACTTTTAGAATCTAACCATTTGCTCACCTCATTCCATTGCCATTATAAGTATTTTTAGAGTTTCGGCTACTTTTCGTAGAACGAGCAGTTAGCGTTGTATTAACTTATTATAACTGTTTAACGCTACTATACATATATATCACTGATTGCTTTCGAAAATTGTAAGCATTCATGTGATTTTGCAGCTAAGTTCTACTAAGAAAAGTGTTATCATTTTGTGCTTTTTACCAACCATTAAATTTTATTTCATTACTTCTTCTTTTTTTTCTAATGGAACAGCCCTAATGATTGGAGGGAGCATAAAATGTCAATCCAAATAATTGGATCATAACACAGACTTAGGGCGGCGTGATTTTGGGGTTATTGTCCATCCAAGAAGTGATTAGAGTATAATATGAAGTGGGTGGGTCAACTGCACATGAACTGCTTAATTAGTTTGATCAAGTCACTAATGAATTTGCAGTCTATTAATAGTTAAAAAGATTATGAAAATCCCCTCCTCACAAGTCACAAAAGATCTCCTCCACCAACAATTTTCAAACATTTGGGTGATGGCTTATTAAATTAGTTAATTAGTTAATTAGTTAAGAGTCAGTAATGCTACATTGCTGATCGTGATTTCCGTCACGTATCTCTCACCTCTAATGTAATAAATAATGTGATCGATAAATATGATGTTGATTAATTAAACTGCACTGTTAAAGAACCCAAAAATAGTTCAAACTAATGATAATTAACAGACGTGTAGAGAGCAAGAAAAGTAAATTAGTAAGAAATAGGGAAAAAAAAACAAAAAAAGGTGGGCGGAGATGCACAAATTCTGCGGCACTCACAGGCTTGCAAACCAATTTTCTTCCTCTACAGAAAGGAATCGTTGGAAAAAAGTAATGGGTTTGCTTCAAAGCCAACCGAATCTCACTCGTTGCCTCGCTTCCTCACACTTACATTGCATCTCTCTCTCTCCCCCAATACACACCTGTAATATGTTTGTATAAATGCCCCACAGAAAGATATTCAAACTTATATTTTCCTATTCTGTATTTCTATATATAACTTCCAAGGTTGGAAATCGAAAACGCCAAGCTTGGCAATTAGGCAAAAACTCACGGTTACTATACTATTCATCACCTGGGCGGCTTTTTTTTTTTAGACTCACCACTACTTAAAACTCGCTCTTCACCACTATAATTACAACCCCACTTTCTTAACGTTGCTTCTTCAATTCAATTCACAGCCCATCTCTCTCTCTCTCTCTCTCTCTCTGCTTTTTCTCTCTGGTCTCAAGCGTTTTGTTGGTACTGCTCTGGTTCCTGGTGTGGTGGGTTGATCAAGATGATGATGATGATGATGATGGACGGTGCAGATCATCAAGATCATGAAGAAGCTGTGATGGGTTATAAGGATCAGAGCCAGATGATGATCATCAAAGGCAAACGCACCAAACGGCAGAGGCTGGCTTCTCCGCTTGCTCATGCCTCAACAGCAACAGCTTCAAGCTCATCTAGTGCAGGTCATGATCATCAACATCAAGTCCTTGTTGGTCCCACAGAAACCTCACCAGCCACCTCAGCTGATCAATTCACAGAGATCAGTACAGAAGAAGAGGAGGACATGGCAAACTGTTTGATTCTTTTGGCTCAAGGAAATTCAACCCCAAAAACCCAACACCCCATATTGGTTCACAACAATAAGGCTTCAGCTTCAGCTGGGTTATATGTTTACCAGTGCAAGACATGTGACCGGTGCTTCTCTTCGTTCCAAGCTCTCGGTGGACACAGAGCCAGTCACAAGAAACCCAACAAGGCTAACATGAATAGCACACAGGACAACAAGAAAGCCTTGTCGTTCGTGGAAGAAGCGGAGGAGTATGATCGGTTTAACAACACGAGCACCACCCTTTCGTTACAAATATCGAATCGGGATTACAGGGCATCGAGCAGTGTTGCTACTCCTGTTAATAACAGCAAAGCCAATAAGGTTCATGAGTGTTCAGTTTGTGGTGCTGAGTTCACATCTGGTCAAGCTTTAGGGGGTCATATGAGGAGGCACAGAACATTTATGAACACAACAACAACAGCGACAGCAGCAGCTATGAGTTCTCCGCAGCCACAATCAGGATCAAAGAGACCAAGAAGTATTTTGCAGTTGGATCTTAATCTTCCTGCACCAGAAGAAGAACGCCTTGAAACCAAGTTTCCCTTTGGCCCCAAGAAGGAACAAGTCATTGTCTTCTCTACCTCTCCTTTGGTGGGTTGCCATTACTAAAAACACAGCTAGCTATAGCAGCAACCCCCAACATCAATGTGACCCAATTAATTGTTAACACCATTGTTACTCATTCAATCTCCATTGTTGATTCTTTTATACATGTCCAAACTTTAATCATATAGTTGAAATTGATGAATTCTTTGGTTACTTAACTGACTTGTGTATTAATTTTTTGTTGGGGCCATGTAGCTACTGTCCATATATGGTGGCATTTTTTTTGGCCAGTCCTTTCTGAGTCGGAAAAGAGCATATATCTGAGGAGAGTTAGAATTGAGAATGAGAGCAAAGGAGGGTAGGGGACTGTCAATTGAAATGACTTTGCCGGCACCACCAAAACCTCAACCGAAAGTAGGGGATTAGGTTCCCTTGTTTGGTTTGCAAGAAAGCTAAAAAGCTTTGTCTCTGTCTATCTTTTTCATACATAACTGACCAAAAAAGTTTAAACGGATGGCAAGCAAAGCTAGTAGCTCCAAGCTAACTGCCCTTCTTTTATGGATCCACTTTTGCATTTATATGGGGAAAGTGATATACCACACGCTCTCTTATTCCGTTATGTTATTTTGTTCAATCAAAACTATATCTATAATGATGCAAAGTATACGAACGTGTACTAACTCATGCTTTCTTAGGATAAGATGTAACGACAAATATTAATTATACTATTTAAAATTATAACGATAAAACTATTTGTACCATATCTATACATCATATTTTCAAGACAAAAATAAAATTTCTGATCGGTTATCTATCAAGCTACTTAGACGTAACCATTCATAAACATGTGCTCGTTTGTTGAAAAATTAGTCACATAGGTTGATCTAATTTTTCTTGTATTGTTGGCTATGTGCTCATGGTGGGTGCTGAAAAGGTTGGCATGTGATCACTTTGCGTGAGATGCATATCCATCGATCCATTTGCATATTATATATATATATATATATATATATATATATATATATAGAGAGAGAGAGAGAGAGAGAGAGAGAGAGAGAGAGAGAGAGAGAGAATGGGGCCGTTGGCAATTTGGCAACTGTGTGCATGGTTTACACGCTGCCTTAAACAAGGAACCCCAAAACTCTAAAATTTCAAGGCTCACAAGAGGCTCATATTTAAAGTTGTCAGTCGCTGGCTTTTGTTTGAGCAAGGACTTTAATTTATTGGTGCTACCCCCCCTTAATCCATACACTATGGAAAAGATGAGTGCACCAAATCTTCATCATCAGCGGGAAATATGGGATAAATATTTACCCATGTTTCTGTATGAGATTTGTATAATTGCATATGACCTTGGACTATCTTGTAATTTGGAATTATATGGTTTTAAATCTGTAAATCTGGGCCAAACCCAATAAGTTAAGCCCAACCTAAGCTTAGACTGCGGCTTTGCAAAATTTAAAATAAAAAATCAGTTGCAAGTGACGTGTGGTTAAGTGATTAAAAATATTTATCATTAAGTTTTTTTTTTTTTTTTTGAGAAACTATCATTAAGGTTCTAAGTTTGATTTCTCTATAATATCGCTTATATTAAAATAAAAATTCATAAACTGGTTTGTTCGAATTTAATTTGACTTTTTTGGTCAACAAATTTTTTCTTTCTTTAGTATGTTTCGATTTGGTTCACCAATTCACCATTTCAGATGTCCACCCCTAATTTCCAACAGTTAAAACGTTATACATTCCATCAGGAAATGAAAAAAATTGAAAATACTAACATGTGATTATTATTTTTTTGGTCGCAAGTACTAACATGTGATTAATCACATTATTTGAAGACTAAAAATGTGATCAGCATCCTAATTGCAACAGTCCAGTGTGGTTCCCAAAGGCCCAAAACTGTAATTTATCAAAACGCATACAACTTCCGCAGTACCCTTTTGGCCTTTTAACCCCTAGTTTCGAAAATTAGAACGCACACGAAGCATCGAACCAAAAACCCACAAACATTCAGAAGAGAATGGCGGTTCCAGGGAGGCGGAATGGTATGGAGGAAGATGACAACGAAGACGAAAACGCTCTGTTCGAAGAAGAGGGCTTGGAGGACCTCGACTCTCACACCCCTCCTCACCTTCGCGCCATCGCTGACGCTTCTCAGCAAGGCGACCTTGACGCCCTTCGCCTCGCTCTTGGTACCCCTTCGCCTCTCAATTTTCATACCCACTTTTCTTTACCAGATTTTTTAGCTTGATTTTCTCAATGGGTTTATTGCGATTATGATTTGGTTTGGCCATTTAGCTCAATTTTGTTAGACTTATGGACCCAAAAGACTTAAACAAAGAATTATGCTGAAATATTGTCACAAATTGGTTAATTATGTTTGTATTTCGGTGGTTAGTGTAAGAAAGCTGGAAACTTTCATTAATATGTGTTTTCAAACTGGCCCCTCTTAGTTATTTGATTGTACTGTATTCAAATGCTTTGGGAAATAATATATTCATGGAACTTCATGAAGTTATTTATTATTATTATTTTTTTCGTGGAGTGTTTAATTGCCCCATTTTGGTTTTTGGTTCATATAATCTTTATTTCTGCTGATGCTTGCCCTTCATTCTGATTGTATATAGATAACTTAGAAGGAGGCAGCATTGATGAACCAGTGGAAGATGGGGACACAGCTCTCCATCTTGCATGTCTCTATGGCAATCTTTCTTGTGTGGAGGTTTGTTTTGATAAATTCTTTGTTCTTTATTTATTTGTACTTTGAGCTGATAATAATTGTTTCAATTTAGTTACTGTTGGAGAGAGGTGCAAACTTGGAGGCTACGGATGAAGATGGAGCAATTCCTTTGCATGATGCTTGTGCTGGGGGTAAGCACTTGTTGCCATTGTGATGTCTGAATTCATATTTCAATTCGATTTGTTTGACTTTTCCTCAAATGACTATTGCAGGCTACACTGAAATAGTTCAACTTTTGATTAATGGTGCTAATGACGCTGCCCGTGTAAAGAGAATGCTAGAAACAGTTGATGCCGAAGGCGATACTGTGAGTATTAACCAAATCACATCCTTTTGTTTTACATGGGAGTTCCAATTGTGAATTTTTCTTTAGTTTTCCAGATGAACTGCGTATTAAAAGCAGTTGTACTCTATCCTTATTTCTTGTCGGTTTTGTGAACATTATACTCATATACTGCCATTTCTTCCACAGCCTCTTCATCATGCAGCGAGGGGTGAACATGCTGATATTATAAGATTGTTGCTGGCTTCTGGAGCTTCTCCTACAAAGGCGAACCTATATGGAAAGGTTTGTATTTGAAGGAGCTTTATAAATTATATGTTTCCTGTTGTTGTGGTGTTTCTCATTGAAATTTTGGCAGATCCCAAGTGATTTACCAGAACTAGCTACAGAAGCTAGGACAATTTTGGAAGCTGCAGCTGGTGCGACGGCATGCCAGTAGGCTTTACTTGCTGAGGATTTTGTGAAGGATGTGACTGTGCTGCTTTTATCTTATTAGTATTACCAGTCAGCAACACCAAAATGTTGACGATTTTGTGCCCCTTTGTTTATCATACAACTTTCAGAATTTAGGATATTAAATATAGAAAAATAGCACATACTTGTGCAAGGTTTTAGGCTATGTTGTTTCTCAAACCCCATGTATGCAGATTTTCTGTTTTAGCTTTTCTTTGCATCTTTCCAATGTTCTTTGGGTGGGGCGATGCAATATCCTGTAAACCATGGTTTTCGCTTTTTGACTAACCTGAGGATTGTTGGTTCATTAGTATCACAGTTGAAACAAAATTCTATTTATTTTTCTTATGGTTACAGTTAATAGTTACTGCCCACATGGACTTGCGGGAGACTAAAAGCCAGCAGAAAAGTTCTCAACCTATGATATAAAAGACGTGTTTTGCTGGAAATTGAAATTGGAGTTGGCTAGAAAGCTGTATAATTATATGCCATGGTAATTCAAGCAATGAATTGGGAGTAGGTCACACTTGCTCATTTTGTATCATTCAGACTCGGGTGTATATTGAACTAGGGGTGTGAATGAGGATTTTAACTTGGGTTCGAGGCTAGTGTGTAAGTAAATACTTTACTTTTAACCACTAGAGCTACAAGTTACCCACAAAGATGATGATAAACGGATACAATCTCTGAGCTTCTCATTTTCTACAAATTCAAGCATTCCTTCAAGTATTTAAAAAGAAAGATAACATGAACATAGCACTGCTTATATGATCCCTGGTAAAGACCTGAGAAAAGAAGAGACAAACCACTAAACCGCCGCTAATAAACCAACAAAATAAATAGTATAAGGAAAGAACCCCTTTGATGTTGGTCTATCTTCTATCTTCCTCACATTCCCGCCAAATGTGAAAGCCTCCACTAATGGATATGCCTGTCAGTCTTAGCCTTCAAAATCTACCAATCAAAGAACCAAAACCAAAAGACTGGAACTTGATCATAAAGCACCACGCCAAGCTCAAAAATGACCATGCAATCCTCTCAACATATACCCAGATGGAATCTCTCGGAGTGGCACCCGATAACACCTCTCTGCCTCTGGTTCTCAAGGCATGTGCAAGGCTGAGTGCCGTCGAGAGAGGCAAGGGAATACATTCGAGTATTCGGAACACGGGTTTGATGAAAGATGTTAGAATTGGGACTGCCCTTGTTGATTTTTACTGCAAAGGCGGGCTTATCGATGATGCAGTCGAGGTGTTTGATGAAATGAGGGAGAGAGATTTGGTTTTGTGGAATGCTTTGATACATGGGTATGTGAGGTGTTGTTGTTACAAGGAGGCTATATCGTTGTTTATGCAGATGCAGAATGAGGGATTGAAACCCAATTCGCGTACTGTGGTTGCATTGCTTTCCGCATGTAGGGAGGTTTCAGAGTTGAGGTCCGGACAGGAGATACATGGCTATGCCTTGAGGAATGGTCTCTTTGATTTGGATGCTCATGTGGGTACTGCTTTGATAGGGTTTTATCTGAGATTCGACATTAAAACAACACGCCTTACGTTTGATTCGATGGTTGTGAGGAACATTGTCAGTTGGAATGCAATAATTACAGGGTATGTTGAAATTGGAGAGTACTTGATGTCCTTGAAGCTTTTTGTACAGATGCTTGTGGACGGGGTCAAGTTTGACTATGTTTCAATGTTGGTTGTTATTCAGGCCTGTGCAGGAATTGGATCTATTGAATTAGGCAAGCAAATTCATGAAATGGCTATTAAGAATAGTTACAGTGATGATCTGTTCATAGTGAATGCATTGATGAATATGTATAGTGAGTGTGGATGTTTCGAGCTATCACGTAAATTATTTGAATTTGTCTCCAGCCGTGATGTTGCTTTGTGGAATTCCATGATATCTGCATGCATTGAATATGGCTTTTATGAGGAAGCTATGAGCTTGTTTTCTAAAATGCGAATGGAAGGAATCAGAGAAGACGAGAGAACTATTGTTATAATGTTGTCGGTATGTGACGATTTAGCTGATGGCTTGAGGAACGGTAAAAGTTTGCATGCTCTTGCAAGAAAGAGTGGGATGAAAATGGATGCTTCTCTAGGAAATACATTGTTGAGTATGTATGCTGAATTTAACTGTGTTGAATCTGTTCAGAAGGTTTTTGCTGAGATGAAATACTCGGATGTTATCTCATGGAACACTCTGATCAGGGCACTAGCCTGCAATGGATTGCAAGATGAAGCATGGAAAATATTTGGGGTGATGCGAGAATCTGACACCAAACCTAACTCACACACAATAATATCTATCCTTGCTACTTGTGAAGATGAAACTTGTATAAATATAGTGCGAGCAATTCATGGTTTTGTGATAAAACATGGTATTGAAGCTGACCTATCTTTGAACACTGCACTAACAGATATGTACATGAATTGTGGTGATGAAGCAGCAGCTAGGACTCTATTTGAAGGCTGTCCCAGTAGGGATGTGATCTCATGGAATGCTTTAATTGCAAGTTACATAAAAAACAACGAAATCGGCAAAGCTCAGTTACTCTTTAACCGTATGATTTCAGAAGTGAATCCCAACTCTGTGACAATCATAAATATTCTATCATCATGTACCAAGCTTGCCTCTCTGCCTCTAGGTCAATGCTTGCATGCTTATGCAAATCGGAGGCAATTCTCATTTGGTTTTGATTTGTCTCTTGCAAATGCTTTTATATCGTTGTATGCAAGAAGTGGTAGCATGCAAAATGCTGAAAAGATGTTTAAAATTTTACCAAAGAGGAATGTTATCTCATGGAATGCCTTGATTACTGGGTACAGCATGCACGGTCACGGACATGATGCTATTCATGCGTTCTTACAAATGTTAGAAGATGGTTTTCGACCAAATGGGGCAACTTTTGTAGCTGTTCTATCTGCTTGCAGACATTCTGGTTTGATAGAGATGGGATTGCAGCTTTTCCACACTATGGTACGTGATTTCAAGATATCACCTGAGCTTGTTCACTATGGTTGTGTGGTTGACCTTCTTGGTCGTGCAGGCCGCTTAGATGAAGGTAGAGAGTTTATTGAATCAATGCCTGTTGAAGCAGATGCATCAGTGTGGAGAGCCTTGCTCAATGCTTGTCGACTTCATTATGCCACGAAGTTAGCTGGAACCATATTTGAAAAACTTGTTGAAATAGAACCGATGAATGCAGGGAATTATGTTCTGATATCTAATATATATGCTGCAGCAGGTCTGTGGATGGAGGTCAGGCAGATAAGAACACGGCTCAGGGAAAAGGGTTTAGAAAAGCCTCCCGGAGTAAGTTGGATTGTTGTTCAAAGCCAGGTCCATTGTTTCGTTGCCGGAGACACATCACACCATCAATCAGACATAATTTATGCAAGTTTAAATTCTCTGTCAAGCTTGATCAAAGAAAGTGGATACATTCCCGATCTTCGATTGGTTTTGTGTGACGAAGAGGGTTAGGTTGAAAGTGTGGTCATAATCTTCAGTTTTGCGTACTGCTGAGGGTTGGGAACTTTTTAATGATCACTAAGAACTCAAAAAGGCTCTGTGATGGATTCCATTGATTAATGTGTCTCTCATTGTTGGAAGGGAAGAACATGAAAAATTTTGCATCTTTTTTAGGCTTGATAAACAATTCCCTCGTGTATATTTGTATTGAGAGTCTGTGACATACATGAAAGAAAGCTTCCAGATATAGTTCCTCAAAAGAATGAAAGCATCAATTTCAAAAGATGGAGAAGGAGCAGTCAATTTAAGTAGTTTGGTTATTGAGTTTCAGACCAAATTGTACACTAATAGAAACATTGAACTGTATATACAATTCACAATTCCAAGCCCAGATGGATTAATTTATAGTTACCTCAGGCAGATCATAATTGTAATTTTTTTTTTCAAGAGAAATTATTTGAGTCAAAGGCTAATTCGTATAGCAATGATGCCACAAATGTACAAAAAAGGCCGTCAATTTCACTCCGCAAAGATAGTTACTAAACCAAAATTATCATTATGATTGTGTATTCAGCCAAAATTCCCAAAGTTTGCGTTTACAACAAATCGTCCCCAAATTTTAACAAGCAACTCTAAAATTCTTGAGAGGCAAATCAATTGTCTCCTTTCACTTTACCAATATTCTTCGGCAACAAGGTGATGAATGTTTCGCAAAACACCGCCATTACCAATAGTAACAGTCCCCAAAAACTATGGTTTTTTGTTCAAGACTTGGATTTAGGGTTTAGAGGCTAAAATCCATTTTTAGAATACAAAAACGATTTTCTAGGATTTTTAAATAATTGAAACCATTTTAAAATTTCACAAAATTATTTAAGATAATTAAAAATAATTAATTAGTATTTATGAAGTAATTTATGAAATTAATTAAATATTTAAATACTAATTATTCATTAAATAAATAATCATTAAATAAATAATCATTAAATATAGCCGCACGGCTATACTCGGCTATACTCGAATATTTAAAGTTTACAGCCGCATGGCTATACTCTTTAAATAATATATTAAACGGTATAGCCGCGCGGCTATACTATTTATTAAAATAAAATAAAAAAAGAACCCGCCGAGACCGCCTAGACCGCATAGGCGGCCGATTTTTCGAAAACTTGTATGGCGTTTTTTCTAAGAATTTTTTTTTTCTTGGCGGGTCCGGCATCTCTGCAAATACTCAAAAATGGAGATCATCCCTCCTGTTGGTGATATGAGATATGAATCATTCTTGGACAAATCAAAGCAGAACATAGCCTCTTCTGCAGGGTTGGTGCTGGGAAGGTCATTGTTCATGAGCCACTCCTTGGTTTCCATAAATTAGGGTGAACCTTGGGAGGTGCCTGCATTCAATCAATATCATCAGAATCAAATGACCAACTATCGCTTCGGTTTCAATTTCGAAAGGAAAGGGAGGAGAAATCTAATAGGAAAGAATTATAAAGCATGTCATTGTTTACCACTCCACCAGAATTAAGGTCCTTTGGCCATTTCCAGAGAAAATGAATGCCATTTGATGCTAACACCAAAATGGCATCACCTCCATTTGTGTAGACCAGCCTTGATATCTGAATTTCCAGAGACAAAACTAATGAGAAGCTGAGAAATTGCAATTGAAAATCAGTATTTTCCATTTTCTGTTTTGGTTTATGTTATGTTTGGTTGCTAGGAAGCTGATGAAGAACAGATATTCTCTTACCTAAATATTCAGTTTCGTGTTCCTTGAGTTGTTTTGATTGTTTACAAACTGAGTTGGTCTGGTTAACTGACCCAAAAGGAGTATGCTGCTTTCTGGGGCTCCAGTTGTTGAGTCATCTCATCTTTTGAATATTGGTTTTGATCATTATGTCATCCCTTTCAATCATATTTCAGTGCATTCAGATGCTGAAGAAATGTTCAACGAGCATAAAGATCAATTTTCTCCGATATGAGTAGTTGAGTCAGTGCAAAACTATGAGGGACATCAGCGTAAGTTATGCATCTGCAGCGGCATCCAGTGATTCTTCTTCTACATTAAATGCCCCACTAGTTAGATTGTTATCAGTCTAGGATGAACTCTGTATATATACAACAGAGTCATTATTGTAGTCAGTCATGATGAAGGATCAATATACAAATCTCTCTAAAAATACTGTCTTTCTTCTTCAACTCTCTTTTCTCTCTCTCTCTCTCTCTGTTATCATTATCTTCATCTTCCAAAGGCTCAGGACATGGAGCTCACCATTAGAGAGTCCCACTGCAAACTGGGTTGGTTTTCGTGGATTTTCAGCCATAACAAGTGGGATACATTGTAGACAATGGTATACTGATAAACCTTTACTTTGCCCCTCTTAGGTCCCACTATAAGTGTATTGCAAGCAACCGTTCTGCTAGGGAAAGACAGTTAACAGAGAGAGGTTACACTGGAAGCAAATCAAAAGCTTTCTAGTTTGAGAGTTTGCAAAGAAGGGTGCCTTATAGCAATTTTGAAATTTTGTGGCCTACTTCCGTTATACTTTATAGTTATTAATTTGCTAATTTCAACATATCCAAAGCAGATATTGAAGAGAGAGAAATTTCACAATAAATCAATTTGAGAGTTCAATTTTTTCTTCTTTTTTTTCGTGGGAATGTTTGCCTTTGATCCACCTCGTTCTCTCTAGTGCTACTAAATTATGTTACTACACACATTACTTGTCATAGAGAATTGCATGATGAGTTGGAGTGGTCTTGGTAATTGCTTCACTTTTCAAACAACACTTTACATGAAGAATACTACCACCTCTTACTACTATACCCATAAATTTTGTTTGAAATTGTTGTTCTGGTTGGCAAAGAGATGGCAAAATCAACATCTTGCATTTTTGTTACAACAAGTAAGAAATAATCTTAGCCTCTCACATTCTTTCATAGTTAGTAAAATACAGAAAGGAAAAAACACAAATAAAATATGTACGTGTTTATTCTGCAAAATTTTGGCAAGTTACAACTTAAAAGTTTGGCCAATATATAATATTTTAATATTTTAATATAGATTACTTTTATTCAAGAATATGTGAAAATTATTTGTACAATACTTGAATTTTGTGTGTATTATTGAAATTTTTGTAAAAAAACACTCGTTTTAAACATGAAAAATATGTACATATCTTGGTTTTTTTAAACGTTATTTTACCGAGTCTTTAAGACGTGTACGGAAAACGGAAGTATTATTAAAAACTACATACTTACGTGTATAATACAAAATATTAAACCGAAAAATGCTAAATTTTTTATTTGTGTATTAAGTAAAAAATCAAAAAGGTATAATAAAGACTCCGGTAATGGTCTAATAGTAATGGATAATGCTCTAAACTATTTTTATCGATAAAGGAAAATCTGGGGGGAAAAAAAAAAGAAGGAAAAAAAAAGCATACAGCCACTCGGCTATAGTTTCTAAATATATTGGTATATTTAAACGGTATAGTCGGGCGGCTGTACGCTTTTAATATATTCGAATATTTAAAAGGTCTAGCCGAGCGGCTATACTATTTAAATATATACGAATATTTAAAAGGTATAGCGGGGCGGGTATACTCTTTAAATATATTAGAATATTTAAATGGTATAGCCGCTCGGCCATACTCTTTAAGTGTATTACGTTTTAATTATTTTTTATTTAGTGAAGAATTAGTATTTAAATATTTTAATTAATTTCCTTAGGCTGCATTTAAACATTAAATAAACTCATCACTCAGCACAGCAGAACACGAAGCGTTTAAACCGAAGCAAAATTACAAACTGTTTGCGCTGTTTGCTTTAGCAAACCTGCCGTCAATGGCCTCGGTGATATTCTTATCATTCAAAAACTTGGGGCCATCTCGTATCCAAGTCATCTTCCCAGACGGTACCTGTAATATCAGAACAAATTTTCACACATTAGAAGTGAAAACCAAGTTGCACACCAGTGTTAGCATGAACTGATACTCTCAGAGCTACTTTACAACCTTGGTGGCCAAAACGACGCTCCTCACTCCTCCCCTGACCCTGAGTCTAGGCTCGCTGAACCACTGGATACATTTCTGTAGAGTCGAAGAAATTGATGCTGGACAGCAAAGCTTGGTCGAGGAGGCCAAACGACCTTGGATACGTGTTTTGCTCCCCGAAAGTCATTGTCCCTACGAAGAATGAATTTGTATTTGAGGATGAGAGGGAGGGCCAAAGAATCAGACTCAAAGTCGGTATGATTGGGGCGAGGTTGAAGAGAGGCACCGCCATTGCTTCGCCTGAGAAGCTCTTTTGAGTTTGTCAACTGTCAGTGGAACGGGAAGGAGAAAAATCAAATCAAAGTATCTGCTATATCGGCGCAAAGTTTGGTGGATTTTCAGGGGTTCGAAAAATCGTCCAACAAAAAAAAAAAAAAAAAAAATTTAATCCGCTTAGGCGGCCTGGGCGGGTTGAGTATAGCTGAGCCGCAATACTTTTTAGATAAACAGTCTAGCTGGACGGCTATACTTGTTAAATATACTGGAATATTTAAAGGGTATCGCCGGACGGTTATACTCCTTAATATATTTAAATGTATTATGTTTTAATTATTTTTTATTTAGTGAAGAATTAGTACTTAAATATTTTAATTAATTTCAAAAATTACTTCAAAAATTGTAATTAATTATATTTAATTATCTTAAAAAGTTTTGTGGAATTTAAATTATTTTAAAAGTAGTTTCAATTATTTAAAAATCCTAGAAAATTATTTTAGTATTCTAAGTTCCTACATATCAAAAGATGAGATGAACAATTTGAAAATTGACCTCTAGAATCTACCGAGCATCTGCACTGCAGGACCCCCATTAAGTCTCCAAACCACAGCCCTAACGTGGACAAGAACATGATGAAACTATAAATAATTGGAGGGAGAGGTGTCGAACCTATTGCAAGAGATATACTGGATGAACACTGTACTTCCCTGCAATATCAATATATCCTGTGAAAGGAAATAAAAGCAGATTAGTAAATCAAGATGCGACGGGCAATATTCGATAACTACAATATGCAGTAAAGAGACCAAATGCTGGAACTAGAGATAATTTTCAAAATAATTTTCCTTTTAGACATTCATGAACTGTTATGGCACGGATGCAGAAGCCCAGGCTTGTATATACCCCCACAGCCAAGCATGCACGCATGCACTTAATCAAAAGTAATATATTGCCTTTTAAAAAAATATTAATAAGCACTGGGCATCGTACCAATAAGACGTAAACATGACATTGAAACAAAACCAGTGGCAATGGCCTCGGTGAATATTAAAATTAAAATTACAAACTGGGCATCGTAAATATTAAAATTACAAACTGTTTGCCTTAGCAGACCTGCCGACAATGGCCTCGGTGATATTCTTAGCATTCAAACACTTGAGACCATCTCGTATTCAAGTCATCTGTCCAGACGGTACCTGTAATATCAGAACAAATTTTCACACATCAAAAGTGAAAAGCCAGCTGGCACACCATTGTTAGCATGAACTGATACTCTCACAGCTACTTTACAACTTTGGTGGCCAAAACGACGCTCCTCGCTCCTCCCCTCACCTGAGTCTGGGCTCGCTGAACCACTGGATACATTTATGTAGAGTTGAAGAAATTGATGCCGGACAGGAAAGCTTGGTCGAGGAGGCCACACGACTCCGGAAACGTGTTTTGCTCGCCGAAAGTCATCGTCCCTGGGACTCCCTGCGAAGAATGAATTTATATTTGAGGATGAGTGGGAGGGCCAAAGAATCAGACTCAGAGTCGGTAAGATTGGGAGCGAGGTTGAAGAGAGGCACCGCCATTGCTTCGCCTGAGACGCTCCTTGAGTTTGTCAACTGAGTGGAATGGGAAGGAGAAAAATCAAAGTATCTGCAATATCGGCGCAAGGTTGGTGGATTTTCAGGGGTTCGATAAGATAAAAACAGAATCGAGTTACTATCTATGTGTTCGAAAAAACGTCCAACAAATAAATAATAATAAAAAAATCCGCCTAGGCGGGCTAGGCGGGTTGGGTCCCTTTTTTTTTTGCCTGAGTTTAAATAAAACCTATTCTTGGAGAGATATGGAGAGGAGGAGGAAGAGTTAGATTTAGAGGCATGTTCATTTCAAGTATTTTTCTTTGTAGTAACTTTTACCCATGTTTTATATCAATTATGATTTTTAATAATTTATATATCCTTTTATTTTGCATGATTTTGGTATAAAGTTTTTTTAAAAAATTTAAAAAAAACACCTAGGCCCGATTACTCTTCTGGCCGCTAGGCCACTGCCTATCGCCTAGCGATTTTTTGAACATTGCTATCTACATCTATAAAATTCCTCATTGCACCTCATAATTGATACAAAATATTTATTTACTAAAAACCACCCTCAAATCAAATTATTTTTACATTGACAACTACTTCCTGCTGATAATTGGTACAAATATTTATTTACTAGCATTACCATTTCCCCAAAAAAAAAATTTATATCAAATAAACAACTTTATTACTTCTTCAGAAACAATCAAAATAACATTCAAGAAAAACTGGAGAAAGGAGGTGCACCCACTGGTGGATCTAGAAATTTTTTAGCGGAGGTGCAATTTTGTAAGACTAAAAACCCTTTGTGGATTGAACATCTAAGGCTTTTTACATAGATTGATCTTAGGTCCGTTCATGCATTTTCTTAAGATCATTGGCTTATTATCACAAAACGTCCCTAAGGTTTGCGAAACTATCAGATTGCATCCTTAATGTTTTTTTTTGTCATTCGTGGTCCTCAAAGTTAGCATGCATGATCACAAATGGATGCCGTTAGTTCCGTCAAAAAAGTTTGCTGACGTGGCATATATGTATATCACAAAACATCCTTGAGGTTCACACACCTATCACAAATGGTCCTTACGAAAATTTTAAATTTTTTAAATTTAAAATTCATAAAATTTTTATTTTCTTTTTAAAATTTTATGAATTATAATTATTTTAAAATATATATTAAATTTTAAATACATGTGACACTATATTATTGTAGATGTGGGCTTCATATATATGCCACATCAACAAACTAATGAAGTTTTTAAAAAATAATTTAAAATTCATAAAAAAAAAATGAAGATTAAAATCCTTCTATAAATTGTTTTTTCATTTATAAATAATTTTAAAAAGAAAACCAAAACTTTATGAATTTTAAATTTTAAAAAAAATAAATTCGTAAGGACCATTTGTGATAAGTGTGTAAACCTCAGGGATGTTTTGTGATATATATGTATGCCACACTAACAGAGTTTTTGACAGAACCTAACGTCAGGGACCATTTGTGATTGCACATACTAACCTTGAGGACCATAAGTGACACAAAAAAACATTAAGGATGCAATCTGATAGTTTCGTAAACCTTAGGGACGTTTTGTGATAATAAGCCAAGATCATTTTTAGCGGCTTTTATTCCTTACACATCAAATAAGAAAACTTGATTTTATGGGATTTTATTATGAAGTATATATTGACTTAATGTGCAATCATTTTTAGCCTAAATCATATTTTGCACAAAACCGATTTTCCATATTTTGATTTGATGGGAATTTGATTTTCTAGTATTTTTATTTGAATCTAAATGAGGGATACTTCCTTATTTACATTGTAAACTTAGGTAAATGGAGTAAAAGGACAAAGACATTTACTTAAGTGCTGAAAATGGAAATAAGGTAATCTGTGCACTATGCAATTGTGCACCACTACCAGCTGAGCAAATGGGCAATTTGAAGCACCTACAATGGTTTTTTCGATGAGGGGATGTGCAATTGCACCTCCTTGCGCCTTAATAGGTCCCCCACTGGATGCATCTAGGGTGACCTCATAAAACCTTGCCTTGAAAACTCCAGTGGAGGAAATTTCGGTCAAAAAAAAAAGAGTCCACACACCTCCTTCAAAAGCACTAAGCATCTTCTCTATTCACCACTAGCGTAAGCCAGCCCAAAACAATTGCCACCGTTAATGTAAGCCGAAGTGAGCCAAAAGGCACACTTCACGCACTTGCAAATGCACCAATAGATTCCTCACATCTTCAACCAAATTGCCTAGATTGCTCCAACATTCACCAGATCCAATAACAAGTGACACTGCCTCTTGAGAATTAGAAGCCAAAAGAAAATTTTGGTAACCTCTCCACAAAGCCATTAACAAACCTTCCAGCATCGCAGCAAGTTCAGTTCCCAGAACATCAAGTCCAACATGTCCATCACATGCAAAACCGAAAAAAAACTCACCATCATGGTCCATTTCCCCTTATTCATATCTTATTAAACTATTTTCTATTAATTTTGGCCAAGAAAAACTATTTTCCATTAATACACTCTTTTAACTTGCTCTCTTTTCCATTTCCCAAAATTAAAAATGGATTTAGAACGTTTGTAATAACAAAATAAGTGATAAGCGGGCAACTAATTATTCTTTAGTTTACAATTTAATTTTAGAAAATCCATCAAATCATTTTGGTGACATTGAATTAGATCTTCAAACATCTATAATTTTGATTTAGAAACCTAAAACATTTTCATTTTACTTTTCATTTTCTGAGTATGTCATCCGTTTATTTGAAGGGCTAAAATAAGATAATCGATGTCATATATCTTTATATTTTCAGGTTGATTTCTCAACGGATAAATGATCTTGCATAACATGACATGTAGAAATCTTCAGAAAACTTATGGCACATTGTACTATGTGTCTTTAAGTGGGTCCTTTCAAATTGCAGCATCCCAACATGTCCATGTGTATGTATTAAATGTTGCAATACAAAAAGTTCTAGCTTTTAGGATATAGTTAATCTGGAAATAACAGTTGAGTAGCATTGTGCTGGGCATAGGAATCAGAAAGCGGCTCATGTAATTTTTTTTTTCTTATGTGAAAAATACAAGCAATTCTGTTTCATAACATGGCTGAAAAACAGGGAAAGCACATTTACACAAGCTAATATGAATGCTATTTGAGTGGCAATTTGTCTATTTTAATTGAAACAAACAATTATGCAACTCAATAACTTGACACCAGCAGTAAGAGGAAAGAAAATGGAAATTACATATACATGATCTGTTCATGATGTGAGTCAAGCTTCATATAAGGTGCAATGCAAACGGCGGCATTTTACGAGCAACAACCGTCGCTAGGAGGTGCTTGATTTTCCTGTTTCTGCTTCAAAATATTTCTCTTTGCTGCAGTTGAACCTTCTTCCAGGAGACTAGGAACTTCCATTATCTGTTACAGAATTCCAGTTGGTTAGAATTGAGAACAGAACAAAATGTCACATATGTTCAGATAGTCTCAATCATCTCCCTAATCCCACGACGACTGCTTTCGATCTTAAGTTCTTAGCAACATGACAACAAAAATTATATCAACAAGTTTGTAGGGATGAAGTTGCATAAGAACTTCAGGTCTGAAATTATCAAAACTTTCTCAAAAGTACCTTTAATGCTAGCTCTTCGAAGCATTGCTCCACATTTTCTCTAGTTTTAGCGCTACATTCAAGAAACAAACATCCAAGATCTTTTGCAAGAGCAAGCCCCTCTTCTCTACTTACAGCCCTTTCAGATTCCTGAAATCACATAGAATTCCTTTCTTAACTTATTCAAAAGATTGAGATAATAACAAAGGCCTTGTCTTTTCCACAAGTAAATTTAGGCTTTAATAAATTTATAAAGGATTAAAAAGAAAATTACACAAATGAAACCTAAAAGAAGTTTGTGACTTGGCAGAACATGCCTCAAGAGACCGCAAAAGTGTTTGGCTACATGGAACATTTAATAATGATCCTAGGCTTCATGAGGATTTACTACTAGAAAAATCACACTCATGTTGACTAGTATTATGCAGACTAAGATACTGGTTCTGGGTGTGTGTGAGCACTGAATACATGTCCAACTGGCAATGTTTTGATTTCTCAAATATGTTAAGAGAGCCTGCAGGTACCCCTTAATCATGCCATGTCGTCATCATATGAGTCTGGCAGGGATGAAGGGCACAGGTAAGACGGAGGTCAACGAAAGTTGTGCTAAATTTCATCACTTCAAATCAAGAGTCTTGGTTTTCTATGTGTGAGCACTCAAAACACACAAACACAATGAAAAGCATGGAGCTAAGTAATAAGACCTTTGCTGGCTGTCAACTTACTGCTAGAGACAAATTCCCTATAACTTTTTATCTAAGTTGAGGACCATCGATCACTTCTTGTTCATTTTCTGGGATCAAGTTTTTAAGCAGTAGACATAGAGGATTTGAAACTTACTCTGTCGACTTTATTTCCAACAAGCATCTTGGCACAGTCCTTATTAGTTGAGTAGAGCTCCACTTCTTTAGCCCATACATCTGATAAGTTGGTAAAGGTGTCTCTCCGAGTCACGTCATACACTAAAATAAAGCAGAGGAGTTGTTCATTAGCTGAAATCAGGCAACTATTGTATTGTATGCAAGGCATTATGAGAACTTTGAATTAGGTATAGTTCTATATGCCTATGAGGGGGAAACTTCTTCAATGCCATTTTCCCATTTCTTATAGCTCAATAAGAAATACACATGAAAATAAAAATGTAGGAAGTTGGAGAAAAGGAGTTAAATTTTTTGAAATTTTTGCGTAATGATGCCGGCTTAAACAATATGACATGATTCATGCCCATATACAAAATTCAAGATTGTCACTAGAAAGATCATAGATACGAAATATTCTTTATTTCAGCAGTCAACCACACATGGGAACCATGTTCTCCCTTTTTTCTCTTTAACACGAAAAATCGGAGCTACTAAGAGAAGTGAGAGTACATGCCACATTTTCCTCAACAAAATTTGAGAAAAATACAGATTTACAGACAAAAAATGATGAGGCTTTTGATAACATACCAAGAATGATTCCTTGTGCATTTCTGTAGTAAGAGCTTGTTAATGTTCTGAACCTCTCTTGTCCAGCTGCAATAGACAATATGATTTGTCATGTTATGAACTTTATCAATTCATCGTTATACTTTCAACATATAGAATGATGAGAAAAATCAGTTTTTGCTCTGAAATCTGTAAGCATTAAGCATTTTAGACTACCTTCGATAAAAATTGCATCATAGAATGAAAGAATGGACAAGTTTAATTTGCTACCTGTGTCCCAAATTGTCATCTTAATTCTCTTCTCAGCTACAGTGAGCAGCTTGATTTTAAAATCCACACCTACAAAACAAAGGAACAAAACCCATCAAATGCCTCACACAATGATTGTCTCAATCAATCCAAAATATGCACAAGATTCGTATGAAGAAACCATTCAAGCAGCTAACTTTTTATGATCCACCCTCTGGAAGTTCACAAAAAAATTTGATTCTTTTTTCTAATCACAAACATATTTACTTATGAACTCAATAATTGAGTTCAATTTACATCAATGAAACAGGAAATGTAAGGAGCCATAAGCCTATGATTGAGAATAATATACAAGAAATCCAGCTATTCAACTATCAAAATCCAATCATAGATCCAACAGTAATAAACTCCCTTTGGGTTCTTACCAACACTTCATCCGTTCATCTCATTGGCAGTAACAAAAGAATCAGCGAAATGTTTTATTGCCCAACATTTTTATCAGCTCCCAAATGAAATGCTAAGCTAAAAGCAACATAAAGAAAAAATGGGGTAGAAAGATTATTACCAATGGTGGGGGCAAGATCGTCAACAGAGTTGGAGATGAAGCTAACAAGAAGACTGCTTTTGCCGACGGCAGAGTCTCCGATCAACAAGATCTTGAATGACAGATCGTAGTTACTGCTCTGCCCTGAAGAACCCATTTGATCACTCTTCTGTGTTTCTATCTCTCTCTCTCTCTGTGTCTCTGTGGTGATGGTGATGGTGATGATTAGAGCTTTTTTTTCTTAAGTATCAATGTCTGTTCTATCTGAAAAGTACAGTGAAAGAAATGCATATAAGGCTGGAAGAGAAGAGAAAAGAAGACAGAGAGAGAGGAGAGAGAAAAAAAGAGGAAAGGTGGTAATGGTGCCAATGGGCATCTATCTATCTTTTTGGAGGTGAAGGAGAGAAAAAGCTAAAGAAAACGGCTATACCTGAACAACATCCGCTGACAACTACCAACGTATCTATTCTTTTCTTCTTTTCTTTATGTTAATTCCTGATTTCCATGTTAACGGGGTTTTGTCCTAGACTCTTCCTTTCTGTTCAGTTCTGTTATGTTATGTTCTGTTCTGTCCCACATTCGATTCTTTTGATGCACACCACTGAAAAGCATCATCAAATGGGACTTACAAATTAAAATATTAATAGAGATGAGAATTCAATCACGCATAGTATATATTGACTTATCGGAATCTCGGGACTTTTAGTTTAAGTGGTAGAATACTTTACTTCACATGTTCAATATAAATTTGACTCGCCTCACCTCCCAATTCTTGGTGATCTACCATGGCAATGATTATATGTTTGATATTTGATTTTGAGTACATGAAATTTAACAATGGTGAAAAAATATTACATGAATTTTGCAGGAAGGGATTTGATGGCATTGGTCCACACAATGAGTTGAAAAGAAGAGAGGGAAAAATTGCATGCAAGCGCGGGAAATGGATCAAAGAGATGGTGAAGGGGCACTATCATTGTACGCCAAACAAGAAGTGATCCCACCATTAAATTAATGAGCTACGAAACAAAACAAAAGCTCCATTTCCATTATCTTCACTTTCACCTGCCAATATGTCACCGACATTCCTTCCAAAATCGCATTTTTACTTTTCTTGTTTTTAGGTTCTAATTAGACTCGGCATGTCTCCAAAATTACATTTCATGCTTTATTTCAGTTTTCAATTTTGTTTTTTTCTGTTTCTAGTTTACATTTTCTTTTAGAGAGGATTGTAGCTTAACTAATTAAAAATATTTATTTATATTGAGTCGTGTTATCGATTCTCCCCGTATTACTTATGTCAATGAAAATACAAAAGCATAAAAACATTTTAGCTTCCTTCAAGATTTAAGAGTTAAAAATATTTTCTAGTGTCGTACAAGTTGGTAGCATAAAACTTTGCATCATTATTTGGGCTTCATAATTTTAGTGTAGTATAACACCTGTTATTGTGACATTAATCATCATCATAAGAGCTAATGATGCTTAGCTTCCCACCACTACGAAATGCGGCTTCATCCAAAAAAACAAATAAGAAAAAATAACCTTCTTTCTTTATGCCTACTCAAAAGATTTGTACCCCACTTTGAAGTGTCTCATAACTGAGAATGAAACTAATTAAAGTTGCATGTTCCAGAATAAATTTAGACCTTAAACAAAAGTGCTTGGGTTTATATATAAAGATAAACTTAAGAAGGATGAGCAATTACAGAAGAAGAAGAAGAAGAAGAAGATGTTTAGAAGGAGGCAGAGGCTTTAGCCCTTTTAATGTTTGGTGTGTCTCTTTCTTTACAATACAAGAAACTGAGGGGAAGCACATGACCCTGGCAACCAACATCGCCATCACAAACCAAACATTTAGACAAACCACCTGAAAAGTAGTATTTACTATTATTATGTTATCAATAAGTATTACACAGAGTTACAATATACAAATGCATATACATATAGCCAGTATGAAAAAGATGGTAGAAGTATGAAAGTACATGCAAGAGAAAGATGCCTATCTAACTCAAGTTGTGCTCCGCACAAATTGGATATGGATTAGTAACATCTTATGTCAACATATCATGTAGCGTCACATGCATAAAAGTTTCTAATGAAGTATAACACGGATTATAAACTAGAAATTTGAACTCCAACTTGCATAAAAACATCCGAATAGTCGGAACTTATCTAATCCATACGTATCACAAGTATTACTTGTATTAGGAATTAGTCCTAGAAACTTGTATCCCTTCTCTTATCAATGGGAGAAGTGGGGGTTTGAATTTGAGATATTTTCCAACATAAGAAAAACCACTACAACAAGAACTACGGATTAGAGGGTTTTTTTTCTTTTTGAATAGGCTTTTTATCACAAATGATCATTCATGATTTACGAAATTATCAAGAATGGTCCTTAAGGTTTTTTTGTGACACTAATAGTCCTTAACGTTTGGGCTTTTTATCACAAATGATTCATACCGTTATAAATTCTGTTAAGGGTGACGTGGAGGATAAGTGGAGCCCACCTGTCCAATTACATTGTGACATGTGGATAAAAATAATAATTAAATATTTTTTTAATGAAAATTCCTTTTTTTTTTCCTGCAACTTTTCATCCCCCTTCCTTACTCCGGCTCTCTCCCCCTCTGCCTCGCTCTCCATCTCTTCTCCCTCTTTTTTTTTCTTTCCCACTGCCGCCTGCAAGAAAAAAAAAGAAAAGATATACAGTTGCTCTCCATCTCTTCTCCCTGTCTCCTTCTCCTTCTCCCTCTGTTTTTTTCTTTCCCCTGCACGCCTCCCTCTTTTCGCCAACCATTATATTTCTCCCTCAGTCGCTGGTAGTAACGAATATGTTCATTCCCTCCGCCAATTCTACCGCGACTGCATAATCGAAGGCACGATTGATTTCATTTTCGGAAATGCAGCTGCAGTCTTCCAAAAATTGCACAGTAATTGTTCGAAAACCGATTCCCGGTTAGAAATTGATGATCACTGCTCAAGGGAGAACAGACCCAAATCAAAACACTGGCATTTCGTTGCAGAACTGTACCAGATTTCAACAAGACCGAGAGGCAAAATTTCACAACTTTTTTGGGTAGGCCTTGGAGAAACTATTCAAGGACTATAGTCATGAAGTGCTACTTGGGGGTCATGATAAATCCACAAGAGTGGTCAAAGTGGGATGGTTATAGAAATGTGGAAACTGAGGAGCACATAGAGTACTTGAATTTTGGACCTGGATCAGATACAAGGCACAGGGTCAAATGGGGAGGCTATAAAAAGAAATGCAGTGAAGAGATTGCGAGGCAGTTTACAGTTGGTTTGTTCTTACATGGAGCAGGTCATTGGCTAAAGACAACAGGTATTCCACTTTCTTATGGTTCATAAGAAGAAGGAGACAGGGATATGGTCAGCAAGGGCAGAGGGGGAGAGAGACTGAGTAAGTAAGGGGGATGAAATGTTACAGAAAAAAAATATATATGGATTTTTCATTAAAAAAATTATTTAATTATTTTTTATCCACATGTCACAATGTAATTGGACAAGTGGGCTCCACTTATCTTCCACGTCACACTTAACAGAATTTATAATGACAGGGACCATTTATGATAAAAAGTCCAAACGTTAGGGACTATTAGTGTCATAAAAAAACCTCAAAGACCATTCGTGATAATTTCGTAAACTTGACGGACCATTTGTGATAAAAAGCCTTCTGAATAATATATATATTATTTTGGGCACCAAATTGCCCGAGCGGTTTGGACAAATTTCTTTTGTTGGGCCTCCCTTCAGCCCAATTGTTGACTACAATAAGGATTATAGGCCAATAATATCTCAATACCCGGATTTTCCTTGCAAAAGAAATTAGGAAAAGGGTAAGCGAGTCAGGACCAACTGTGCTGAGTAGGGAGGGAGGTTCTTCCAAATCGTAAACCCGTCGAGACCGAGAGGAACAGTTAGTGGCCGAGAACAGAGAAGATGGACAGAGAATGGGGTTCGAAGCCCGGCAGCGGAGGCGCCGCCTCCGCCCAAAACGAAGCCATCGACCGCCGAGAGCGCCTCCGGAGACTCGCCCTCGAGACCATCGATCTCGCCAAAGATCCCTACTTCATGCGCAACCACCTTGGAAGGTATGACCCTTTTTCTATCTTTGCTCAAATTTCACTGCTTTTCATCTTATTGTTGATTATTCTTGGTGGGTTTTTGTAGCTATGAGTGTAAGCTTTGCTTGACGCTGCACAACAACGAGGGCAACTACTTGGCCCATACACAGGGGAAGCGCCATCAGACTAACTTGGCAAAGCGAGCTGCTCGTGAGGCCAAGGAGGCTCCTGCTCAACCCCAGCCTCACAAGCGCAAAGTCAACTTGCGAAAGACAGGTGTGTATTTCATAATTGTTTCACACGAATTTTGTCGAACAGTTAGTGGGCATATCACATTGTTTGGTGGGGTTTTTTTGATGTGTAAAATACTAGAGAAACTTAATTTAATTTGGGGTTTGAAGATTTTAACACGAATTAAAAAAATACAACCACATGGGGGGTGCATTTTAGTAGAATTTAATTTTGATATGTAAATTGGGTCTTGAGCTAACTCATACGGGTATTTCATGTATGCTTGCAGTTAAAATTGGTAGGCCGGGGTATCGAGTGACAAAGCAGTTTGATGGAGAATTAAAGCAGAGGTCTCTTCTCTTCCAGGTTTGTGGGTTTGTGTATTTTTGTGTGCAGTGATATGTGTTTTACTGAAAGAATAAGATCTCATTCAAATATGTGTAGGGTACACTAAGAAATGGCCTAGCTTATATTGTGTTATTGTTTGTATGCTCTGCAGATTGAATATCCTGAGATTGAAGATAGTACAAAGCCTAGGCACCGTTTTATGTCATCTTATGAGCAGGTAGGGTTCTATATATTAAATCTGAGTTTGCTGCCTGAAAACTTTGCTTTTTGCCTGCAATTCATGTCCATCTGTTTTTTCCATTTTTCTTAATTGAAGCGGTGAATTGTTCGTTTTTCTTTTTAAACGTTATTTTTCATGAACACAGAGAGTTCAATCTGTCGACAAAAGATACCAGTATCTCCTCTTCGCAGCTGAACCATACGAGATAATTGCTTTCAAGGTATATCTTATTTTCTATGCATCTGGTATTTATCTTTTTTACTGTTAGATTCAGAACATTTACTGGGCCTGCATGTTCATATCTGTTTCAGGTTCCTAGCACAGAGATTGACAAAACCCCTGAAAAGTTTTTCTCACATTGGGATCCAGACTCAAAAATGTTCACAGTTAGTCTTCTAATTTAAATGGATTTCTTTTATGCTTTTTATTGGTTGATTTTTTTTTTCTTTTCTAATTTTTCCATGTGGAATGTATCAATATGCAGTTGCAGCTATATTTCAAAACTAAGCCACCTGAAACAAACAAACCGCAACCTCCCCCTGCAGCCAATGGTCCAGGTGCTCCTGGTGTTCCATCAAGGCCTTTGCCCCCACCACCCCAAGCTCCACCCCCACCTCCTCCACAAGGACTTCCACCTGGTGCACCAATGGGAAATCCTCCTAGACCCCCTCCGCCGATTCATGGATCTTTACTGCCTCCTCCTCCGATGGGAAATGGCCCTAGGCCTATGCCTCCTGGTGGAGCTCCTCCTGCCCCTCCTCCACCCCCAGTTGGTAATAACACAATGGCAAATTTCACTCCTGGCACTCAGATGGGAAGACCTCCATCAATGCCACCTCCACAAGGCTTTCCAGGACAACAAATGCAGGGTCAGGGTCTTCGTCCACCCCCACCACCTCCTAACATGGGCTAAGGGAATCCGGAGCCTCCAGCATCTCAGTAAACATACTTGCAGTATTAATGTGAAGAATGATGTGAGCTAAAATGACGCCGTATTTATTGAAGCTGTACCTGATTAATGAGCCTTAATTACATTGTTAGTTGTTAGATATATGTTCCTAGATTATTTCTTCAAAAGTCATATTTTCCATTGTTTTTCCCCTATAAACAGCGATATTAGGGTTGACATTGAGAAGATGTGTCGCTGCTTGAATTTTTGCAGCTTGTCTTATGGCAATTTCTTGTTTAATGTAATTTCTTTTTACGCATTTTGAGCTGAGTGGTATTAAGTGCATCTGTGCTTGACCCCAAAAATGGTATTAAGTGCATCTATGGTGCCTCGCCCATAATGCCTTTGGATGTGTTGAAGTGCTTGTGCCAGCTTGTGATAGATTATCAATTCCATCCTTTCAATCGATGTATTTACTAATAAGTCTGAAAATCCCTGGTTGTGATACCAATTTCAAAAAATGCGATTGGCTACAGATCAGTAGAAGCTCGCTTCTGAATGCTACACCTGCTTAAATTTATTTAGAATTGATATCGGAAAAAAGGGAATTGAATATGCAACCTTGACATCAAGTAAAAGGGTAAAATGTTGGATCGTTTGCTCGAGATCGTTTGTTATGTGAATGAACCCATGCGAACAAAGATAGATTTGATAACTCTGATCGATTAAACACAATAAATCAATTGCACAAAGGATGTAAGTACATGTACTAAGCTGCAGCAGCTCCAAAAGTACCTAAGCCAGAGGCACAGAAACAAATTCAAATTTGTCAACCAAATCATCATCCCATCTGCTTCACAACGCTGGCATAACCGACGATGTTTCTTCTCCGGATGCACCTCCCGAAAATTCCATATGGCCACTTATGTGAAATGGTGCTCGAAAGCATGCAAACAGGAGGCCTTATCATTCAGACTCTCAGACGAGGGGTTCTTTCTGCACTGGTCACCAAATTCTTATCTTGTTAAAGCATTTGGAGGGAACGCCTTCCGAATGAATTCCAAGAAGCGATGGGAATAGAACGTAGGGTCCACGGCAGAGATGGACAAGGAATCAAACTGAAGAGATTTGTATGCGTGTTCAATCTTCTTGCCCATGCTGTAGTCTTGCAATATATCAATGATCCCAAGATATAGCACAACATCGTAAACTTCAGGAAATATCTGCTCCTCCCCAGGAACCTGCTCTGCCCTTGCTGGCATGTTCACACCCAGCTGGATTTGGAGTCTGCATTGTGAAGACAAAAAAAGAGGAAGTAAATTTGTTCACAGGCCGCGAGGGTGCATACAGTATTATAAATTTCTTGGGCATTAAGAATGCCTTTCGTTGTCATTTTCACTTCAGATGCATAGCTTCTCAAAAGAAGATTAAACAGATTCTTTGCATGGGGTTTATAAAAAAGCTCCATAGCATCTGAGGCAGCTCTGAAGGGTATGAAAATGGCCCTTGAGGCCTTTCAAGGACAATACAAGCATTCTAGTGCAGTAGATCATACCTTGCTGTACCAGGTAAAAGGAGATCCACTTCCTCATAACCAGCAGATGATGCTCTCAGTCGGCTACCTCTGACATGAGGACCCACAACAACGCTATCATCATCTGTTCCACGAGGGATTAAAACAAGGCCTTGTGGGTAATTGGAGATTTCGTCCTCCAGAGTCTCTGTCATTGAAACACCAAAAGCAAATCTTTTGTATGTTAGTCTCTAATCGTAAGGAAAAAGCAAACTCTTCAACCCAAAAAAGAAGAAGTGAATTCTGCATAACAGAGGATGACAACTAAATTGTGCATTAAGTACAACATTGACCTTCCTCTGCAAGTATTTCTAATCCATCAGCTATTGTGCTTCTATTATAGGTCATGAAAGACCGCAGATGTTGGGGGGCTCTATAATGCACTCCCATGAGAAGGCTGTAATCCATAATGTGCTGTGCCTCCAGAAATTTACTGTCAATCTCAATCTGACTGCATATAAGAACGAAAACACAATGAATAACATAGTAACAACAAAGGAAAAAATTAAAACCTAATGTTAGAGAATCATACATGTTAAGCAGGCCAAAAATGACCGTAATGAAACTAAGAGGGCACGGCGCAACCACATAATAGTGTTAAGAGAAACTAATTGCCGAATTTGGCACTTAGAATCATCTTGACTAAATCTTTCACAGCCAACACAATCAAGAATTAAAAAAAACTACAGATATTTTTTAATGATAAATTCTTAAGGATATATGTTTTCTTAAACTTAAAAATAACCAATTGACCAAAAATAACTCAAAAATAACCAGGGGTCTACTATATTATACAAACTCATTTCTACACCTATGGTAGGAACTACAAATCAGAGGGAAACAAAAAATGACAACACACATCTGGAATTATCACTTACTTCAACAAAGCCTCTCGCCAAGAAGGTTCCAAATAAAAGGAGTAGTTTAAATCCAAGTCCTTTAGTGTTGTGTTTTCGTCAATTTCAATCTTATCTGCAGAACGACCAAGGGATGAACCTTTCAAATCAAATCGTCGATGTATTCTTAACTCTGTGCAGAACATGTTTCCCATCACTACAAAGCGGAACTGCAAAGCATATATTATCTAGGAATATCAGCCTTTGAAGTACAATAAGCAATTCAAATTCATAGAGAAGGTTTCATCACAAATACGAACAAGCAAATCATTATAGAATTGGCTCCTAGACAAGGCGATTCAGGCTCATAGAACCTCAAATGATATTTTTGTTGGAATGTAAATGAAAAGCAGCTATGGCATCAAAAACATGGAAACACGTTTCTAGCATGGCAGCTCATAACAATCTAAAGGCACTGTTCCCGTTACCTTTTGACCACTTGAAGGTTTAATCCTATGAAGACCAAAGAATTTTGTGATGAGTGTGTTCTCATATGACCTTACGTGATGATGATAACTTGGAAGCATCCGTAGAAGAACCTACAACATCAGAACACCGGTTACCATACCACACCCCCAGATGATTAAAGAAAAATTGCAGAACTTCAATTATAGCACCTGTATCATAATTCTGCTAATACATTACCTTATTGACAAAGCATATACAAGTGTAATGCATGATGAGCATAATGTTGTTACAGAAAAGATAAGCACACCAAAGTACATAACAGACATTTATGAAATCACAGTTCTACTAATTGCTAAAGCTGGTCCTCCAAGCACAGACATAAGATTTATCAAGAACCTTGGGTAGAGGAAAGGAGCCAACTTATTTGAAAATAAAACCCAAAAACAGCAGCTTCATCACGCACCAAGCAATTCCTAAGACAGTTGTAATTAAGCAATGACATGTCCACTCATTCTAAAACAAGTAAATTTCTATCAAACGTCCAGTTTTCACTTTATAGCTTTTGTTTACCAATTCTAACACAGAACAAAATCATGAAAATGTACAACAAAGAATCTAAGGCTCTTCGACTTTCAGGATTCATGGAAATAAAGTTCTTTGCTTATGCAGGTAAACCTCAAAGGAAGCAGTTAACTGGTTCTAGTATGAATTATAATTTCATACAGAAATGTTACACAAGGAGACAAAAGAAAACTTCATGAGCATTTAGTAATTTATGTACATCAACGGCAAATGCAGATGCACCAGTCCCGACAGTGATACAAACCTTAACTTCAGATTTACGGAGTGTCTTAATCATGAAACGATCATCTTGAGATAGGAAAAACACACTACCACTTTTTCCAGGAGAAGAAAGTTCTCTGAGAGCATCATTTCCACAAATAGACATCATGTAATCAGCAGCATCAATCTTGAACATCTCCCTTAAATTCCTGCAACAATTGCGTTGTCCAGATAAAGTAATAGGAAATTACAGGCAGCAGAGTATCTTCAAAACAGCATGAAAACATTATAGTAGTATAAAATACTCCCATCCACACACACACAAATGAGCCTGCAGATGAGTACACAACCTAATTTTCCAGGGTAACGTCTTGGTAAAGTTGTGTATATATGTATGGTCTTAGTCAAGCTGTGTATGTGCATGTGTGTGTGTGTTGGCTGGATCTGAGGGGGACATTTGCACTTGAAGGATTCTGTATATACGTATATGTAAACAATCAGAAGGTATTTCTTTTCTTTTTCACCTTTCATAAGAAAATTGGCTCATGGTTATAATCCCAAAAAACACTGACAGCATGTCAATTGTAAGAAGCAAATTACAAAATTATAGTTGGTCCTTCATTATACAAAAGAAAATATCCATATTACAGTAAATGCATCAAATAAACACATAGGCTACAAGACAAAGTTCAAGACATGAAAACTAACCTGAAGACCATTGGGCAATAGTCTTTCCACCTAAAATCTACCGATTGATGAGGTGGTGTCAATTGAGAGCCGTCTTTAGGAAAATTCATCCAAAAACTTGCCCGAGGGCCGAAATCTGATGCCCGGACTTCTCTCCTTTGTATAGGTGTAATCTTCCCAACAGTATACCTGGCCACATTTTAATCCAAATTCAGCATTCAGTTCCAGCAGACAAAATATGCAATGCACATGAGGTAGGAGTAATGAGCATCAGTGGTTATCATTGGACTATGTATTCTCCATTGTTTACAGAGAATATCAGTCTCAAAATTCCACAAACAATAACTTAAGTGTCTGGTGTTAAGAACTTCAGAGGTATATGTGAGAAGAAATTTTTTTTCAACCCTACAGGAGAAACCTGTTAAGATTCTCAAACCACTCTCACGGAGACATAAAACTTATTTGTATCTTTTTTTTCTTTCCGTTTTCTTTTCTTTTCTTTTCTTTTCTTCTTTCCCCACAATGAGATCATGCTTGTCCTGAATCCAGCAGAGAAAAGGTTGCTGATGCCAGAAGGGACGAATTAATCAAGCAATATAATCTAATAAAAACCGTGCGTTATATGCAAATTTAAATGAAGAAAAAATAATATAAGTAATTTAAGGTATAAAAATCAAAGACAATGAATCTAAGGGAGTTAAGGAATTTAAGAAAAGTGAATGCACCTTATACCAAGCTGCAAACTGAGCATTAGATCATAGCTCCTATGACCTTTAATGATTGCTTCACCAGGTCTCTTCACCACTTTTGCTAGTTTCTTTTGTCGCCGTTTTGCCCTTCTAGATGATGACGTAAAGCTATTATTCAGTACTAACTCGCTGATTAAGACACCTTGCATATATTCTCGTTCCAAGATTGGAATCCCTGTCCCAGCATCTTTTTCTCCACCCTCTAATGAATCATGTCCAATCACTTTTTCAAAAGATACCTCAAGGCTCCAACGCCTTTCCAAGGAAACATTTCTATGAGACGGCTCCAAATTTAACAGATTTCTGTTAGAGAGTTTATCAGCAGAAACACGATGAGATCCCTGGCTCTCTCCAATCTTTGAATTTCCCATATCCACTGAAGTAGCATGATGGATATGTGCATTGTTCTGTTTTCTTAAATCTGGTAAGAGCCCTCGTTTCCTCAAAGCATTTAGGTAAAGTTCTTCTGCTGCTGGAAGTCTGCTGCCTTTTGGATAAAATGACCCTTTACCATCCTTTAAACCCCGGGTCCAAGTTCCAACATAGAAGCCTCCATCACTCCATGTGTAGACTCCAAATCCATGCATCATTCCATTCAACCAGCTTCCTTCAAATGAGTCTCCATTTGTCCAAGTGAGAGTTCCTTTCCCTGACATCTTCCCTCCTTTCATATTTCCTAGATAAACATTTCCATTTACCCATGTATACTTTCCAGGCCCTTCGGGCATTCCCTGGATCCAAGAGCCTTCAAAGGCATCTCCATTAGGATAAACTTGATACCCCAGACCATGTTTGAGATTCAACCGCCATCGCCCCTTATATGTCATCTTATCTGATCCAATGTAAGTCCCTGTACCATGCATATATCCACCTGAAAATTCTCCCTCATAAATGGCACCTGAAGGCCAAATAATTTTTCCACTCCCATGTCTCATCCCCCGTCTCCACTCACCCTCGTATATGCAGCCATCTGACCAGGCATACCTTCCCCTACCCTCGGGGATGTTCCCAAGCACCGGCCCCGAATAGGATTCCTTATTTGGAAGTAATAGCTCCCTGACTCTAAAGGCAGCAATTTCAGAAGTATGAGCAACTTCGCCATTATTTAATATGGATTCTCTGTCTTCTTTGGAAATGGCATCAACATCAAGTGATTTTGTTCTCTCTGCATAAGAGAGTGCTTCTCCCGCCCTATCGTCAATGGCCGCAGGGCCAGACATGCATAATGCCCAAAAGATTTTCTTACACAATTACAGGCACTCCAAAATTGTAATAGGCCTATGACGATATAGGATTCTGTAAAAAGTCACATGAGTGAGTGAAAATATAACAGGAAACTCCTTGTCCTCTGATTTATTAAAAGCAAAGAGATTATAGACTCTCTACAAAATGCAGTTCTCAAGTACACAAGATGGCTTTTTGGAGCAAAGATCGAACTCAAACTATAAAGGCGTGAAAAAAAATATATTATAAAAAGTGGGAATCCTATTGATTCCGTTAAAAATCAAATAACTACAGTATGACCACCATAGACTTATAATGGGAAAAATAAGAGCATGAGCACAGACACAGATGCACTACAGTTACAACAGAACGCCCTCTACATTTCTTTTTTGTTGTGTGCCAAAACTGCTTCAGCAAGAACAAAAGATCGGCTCCAATACAACAACAGGTTCATCCCCAAGAAAAATATGACCAGAAGAGATGAAATTTCAACCAGCAAAGGCAAAGAAAAGCAGGGCACACATGGATTTTTAAAATATCCAACTCTTACAGAACCAGCAATATTTTGCACAATATCTCATAAAACAACAGAAGAGAAAATGCTTAATGATCTTTCAGAGATGCAGTCACCCAAAACCTACAAGTCGTTCACATGATTAATTTTGGTATTGTAGCTACAATTTCTCATAGTGCCAAACTCATTTAGATTCTTTATTTTCTGTCTTTTTTTCTTTTTAAAAAGTGCCTCTGAAAACAAATTAAAATCAAAGAGATATCTGAAAGAGCATACATTTATGTCCTCCATTCATTTTCCCAAAAACGAAAGCGCATCCAGAGAACCAATATGCTCTGCAGCCAGTTACAGGCTCTTCAGCTTTCTTGTTCAGAAAAAGCTTACGCTAACTTTTCAGTTGACTTGACTTTCTTACCCTCTGATTCCCAAAAGAAGGAAACTTGAGCTGATTTCAGCTCCAATATCCAAAACCCAAAAGCCACTCAAGTCTCAAACCAAAAGCAATTCCACTAATAAGACAAACTTAACCAAAAGCAAATAAAGACTTAAAACTTGTTTGAGGAGCAGAAAGAGAAATAGCAGCTACATAAAAGACTACCTGGGAAAACGAAAGAAGCTCCAGCTACACAAGAGTAGGTGTTAAGCAGCTGAAAATGAGCGATGGCTTTTGGTCTCTGAAGCTCTCTCTCCCTCTCTGCCTTCGCTTTTAGATGGTGGCCAAATGTTTGCGAATCCCAAAAGCCAAAACGCCCGAAGCAGTAGCCAATAGCCAGAGACTCAGTGGACCAATATTTAAATACGCAAAAACGGAAGTTTAACGCAAATATCGTCTCGCTTTTATATACGACGGTTTCTTGAAATTACGATAATGCCCATGTTATACGTTGGTTTTTTTTTATTCATAGTTGCATATCTGGTTGTGCTTGTACACCACCACATACCTAATTTGATATAACAGAGAAAACAAAAAACCTTTTAACTTCATCCACTTTTTTCAGGTGTTCTCCACTATGGTTTTAATTTTTATGCTTATTTTCGGCTGATTTAGTAATGAGTTTCTCTCTTTTAATATTTTTAATGTATTTAAAAGCAAATAATATTACATTTTAATGTTTTTTCACATGTTGTTTACATCCTTATAGGCAGTTTTTTTTTTTTTTTTGGAGAAATTTTATGATTGCATTCATAATTCAGCCAAAAAAGCTACTAGCCACAAAGGGCCAATACAAACTAGCCACAAAAGGGTCATTACAATAACGGAACAGTCTAATATCAAAATTAAGAAAATCAGGTATGTCTCCACCAACGATCAGGCAAGATCGAAAAAATTCTGGCATAGGCATCCCAACTAAGATTGCAAACTTAGAATAATAAAAAAGAGATAAAACTTGAAAAAACTAAACCATAACAATACAAATAAAATTCTCACCAAGAAGAGATGAAAAGCTCTCACAAAGGAAAGATGAAAAACTCTCACAAAAGGAGAGGTGAAAACTACAAAGAGAACCCAAAGAGTCTCTGCAACTTATTCCAAACATAAAGAAATTGCAAAAAAGATGGTGGTGGAGATCCGACGCCGAAATACAGGTGAAGATCCGACGCTGAGCCGCAGCCGCCAATAATTATTGGATGAAAATCATAACAAAACTAAGACAAATAGGAAAAACCCTTTGTCTTTGAAAATGGGGGAAGAGGTGAAAGGAGGAAGAGAGGAAGAGAGGAGAGGAGAGAGGAGAGGGGGGAAGAACAATGGCTTCTTCCCCTCTCAAAAGTGGAAAATGCTCTAAGAGTGTTTTTTGGGAGAAAGGGGGCTAGGGGTTTTACCAGTGCTTTCTGACCTTTGCCATAAAGTCTAGGTAGTTAACTAAATATGTGATTAACAAATTAAGTAGAATCACATCTTAAAATATGTGGTCAACGGGGTTTAGTCCAATAAAAAATGATCTTGACTTTGAGATTAGGTCTTGGTTCGAACACTTTGGTAATATGTGTGAGAAAATTCCATCTCATTGTAGTCTAGACTATCGTCTTGTATTCAAATGAATGTATATAGATGTGATCTTAATTGGTGTTAAACACAAACTTGACCTATGAGTTTTAACTCTAAACCCGTTTTATAAATAAAATTTATTGATAGCATATAAATGAAAAAAATGAAAAACAAAAAAAAAAACAAAAAACCTTGTAGTTTTAAGCTAGTGACCCCCTCTTCAATGTATAATGCATGATTAGTAATAAGTTTTTAAAAAAAAAAAAAATTGGGCTCTAATAATATGTAAGTTTGGAATACTTATATAATTCTTATGCTTATATATTATATTTTGTCCGTCCCAAACTTAATTTTTTTTTCGCGCGAACCCTGCATACAAAATTGTGTGAGAATAAAATATTGTTTTTTAAAGGATATTATCGATAATATTTAATATAAAACCTTAACAGAACTTACCCAAAATAAAAAGTCTATTCAGAAAAGTCTGATGTATGATAAAATAAATAAAAAATTGTTTGCTAGGCTCGATTTAGAAACGATCGGTTAGGTAGGGTACTTATTTCCAAAATCCAATTGGTGCTCAAGCTTAAAAATCTGATCACTCACTTACCATAATTAGGAATCTTAATCCTATACTTAATCCTATTGTTAATTAAATTAATAACCATAAGATAAAAACGTTGCTTGCAGATACCTGTGGCTCACGTGTGTATGAAGCCCCATTTTTCTGAACCCTATTTATGGTTTTGACCTTATCGAGCTGTTTATGGAGGGATGGCCGTGGCCCACCTTTCAAAAAGACGTTCTTCTTTTAGGTGACATTGCAGTATGATTAGGTACCTAACTTTGGTACTGCATGTTCTTTTTCAAAATCTCAATTTCAATGGCTTTTTTTTTTCAACAACTTTTGATCAATATGGTGTTATCTTCTTCTTTTTTTTCCATCAACTTTTGAACTAGGATACGAAAACGCAAGTATGTGATATTAATGGTCAACTGACCTAACTTTAGAATACGAAAACGCTAATATACGGTATTGAGTAACTGACCTAATTTTATGTGTCAATTGGTGTTAGGTAATGTCATATAATAGTATAATTTTGTTTATATAGTTAGTGAGGCGTTGGAGTTATTTCCTTATGATTGGTTGGAGTATACGTGCCTTGTTATCATCCCTGGATGGATTAGTATAATCTAGATTTTGCAGTTGTATTAAAATATTAAAGAAGATTAATTAAGATAATATTGGTTAATGACATTATTAAACAATATATTTCATATGGGTTAGGGAGGCATGATTATTCAATGATAAGCAAGCTTCGTTCTTAATTTATTACTCATGTCCCATGGATTAAATAAAAATTTGGAAGGATGTTAGCAGAATAAATAATAAGTAATAAATTTTGGAAGAAGTATGGAATGGACAGAATGGTGTACTGAGATGAAAGAGCCAATCATGGGAGAACATAACACACACATGGAGAACTTTAAAAAAGGATATCAAGATCAACAAGGAAGAGATAAGATAAGGAAACAATATTAAACATAGATCTTAGGAAAAGTGATCAATTTGATCTTTTTTAGCTTCTGTATTTATTCAATTAGTCGTTTTAGTATTAAGTTTTTCAATTAGGTCCTCATAGATTTCGTTTTATAATTAAATTATAAATTAAAGAATCCGTCAATTAGTTAATTGAGATCATCCAATAATGTGCTTGAACACGTCCGTGTTAGAGTCTTCTTAAAAATAAATAAAGTACGGTGAACTCGTATATGAATAAATAACATACTAACACATTATTTCGTGAATAAAAATTTAATGAAGAAACTTGGTGTGTGTAGTATTATTCTTTCGACATAAAAAGACATAAAAAGACCGACGAATGTGACAGGCCTGAGAACAAATATGACTGTACAAAGTTGGACGTACGATGATTTGAAGCATTTGTTGGGAGGAAACTTTAATTTTTCTCATCGTCGACATATGAGATATTAATTTGTACATTTTGTTTGGTACACGGAATGACAAATCTATTCCAAAACCAGCAGTCTGGTCTGGTGAGTTCTTACCTTGACCCGCCTGATAAATATAAAATGTGTACTAAATAATTATATTTTAGCACCTTCCCTTGGCCGACCAACCTTTTCCGTGACCTCACCTCAACTATGACAAACGCTGATTCATTTTTGTTCTGTCTTTGTGAAATAATAAGTGGTTTTCGTTTTGTATTTTTATTTTTATTTTTTTTTAAAGGAGTTTTCGTTTGTAGGTAAACAATCATCTCAAGCTCTTGTAAGAAACCTCTAGGGTTTTCTGGTATTTTTAATTTGGATTATAAAAAAATAAAAAAAAACTCTTAATCAAGGATCAAAGAATCGTTGATAAGATGAAATTGATAAAAGAAAAAAAGATGATGTTTAAATATACAAACGGTCTTAATTTTTATTAGTATGACACAAATGGTTTTTCATACATAATTTTGTCATTTATCTGCTGTTTAGTTGATGTTTATAATAGCGTCTTTGAAAAAAAACACCTTTAATCCCAAGGCACTAATTGATAGATATCCACCCCATTAAACCCAAAATTGTAATAAGGACAACATAGCAAAGGCCAAATAACGATAGATCTATACATATCTACAAATATCCAACAAAAAATTGATAAGAAGATCCCAAAATAACTACGAGGTGAAATAAATCTTACAAAGATACAAGGAAAGAAAATTCCTCCACAAGTACGAGAGAGATAATTAATTTTATTTATTCGTTCTGATTAGATTGTTTCCTCTTAAACCGAAAGCGTGCCTCAATCACTAGTTTTCCTCTTCTACAAGGGGCTAGGGTTTCAGGTAAGCCCATCGATTAGCATCGAGACCATATTATAATTTTTTTTAAAATGATTCCAATTCGAATTCACTTAACAATATAAACATATTTTCGTTATAAAAAAAAAAATTACATTTCATGAGAGAAAATAATGAAAAACATAAAATTTGTTCTCACCAAAATTTCCTATAAAAACTATCGTTTTGAAGCAGCCACTTATTTTGGAATGATGGGGTAGGTGGGCCTATAGCAGAGGCACATGGGAATATGAAGAAGTTGGTCGGTAACTGGTGACTAAGACAACTAAGAGCATATGGGACCAATATAACCCACAAAGCTATTTATGATTTTCAAAACAAAAAATCTGGAATATTTTATATCAAAATAGAAAGAGATAGATATGCATATGCAATGCAATAGCTAATATATTGATAGATATATACAAATTTATATGTGGTGGGTGGGGGCTCCTACGGGATAATTTTAGATAATCCAATAATCACTTCTTTTTATTCATTTATTTTATATGTACTTCTCTTGATAATCGTTAAAATCACTTAAAATAATTATACATAAAAAAATACGTGAGAGTTACTTCTCCCATAAATAATTATGATCATTGTAAGATGACTTCCAAATATGTATTGAATCAGCAAGATGATATGCAAATATGTCTTCAAATACGTGAGAGGTACTTCTTTCATAAATAATTATGACCATCTTAAGGTAAGATGACTTCCAAACATGTGTTGAATCAGCAAGTTGATATGCAACAAAACAATTGTCACTTTCGAATTTTCCTAACTCTCATTTCCAACTTCATAGATCATCAGTCATGATCTCATGGTTTCATGGCGGCAACCGACCATTTCCACCGTCGATTATAATTTTTTATTTTATAAATTCCAACTCCAATAAAAATAATAATTTCTGCCCTGTATGTTCCTCTCTAACTCTGCATGTGGCATATGATTTTGGTTCTAAATGTTCTTGTTAATTTTCTATATTTTTCTTTTTCTATGGAAAGATTTCTCTGTCGTCGGCCCACATATAGTGATAATTAATTATTTTCAAATTAATAATAAGTGTTGCCTTTCACTTTCTTTCTCACATAATTAGTTTTTATTTTTTCAATTTTGTTTTGGACAGATTCTCTTACATCACATTAATTCACCGTCTAAAAATATAGTAGACATAAATAACAACAAAAAACTAGAGATATCGTCGGTCCATATATAGTTATATATATGCATGCATTTTATTCTTAATGGTTGTATGTAATGTACTACGTACCTAATTATATTAATTTTATACCACAAATAGTAATGTTTTTTTTAGTATTTATCAAATTAATATTGACCCAACTAACAAGGTTTGCCTTTATGCCTTTCTCATTCAAGTAACCTTCTTTTTCTTTTAATTATTTCACGTTAGTTATTATTGTTTTCATAGTTTATTTTATGGATATTGTTTACCTCCTTTCTGCAAATCGCGGTTTGAAACATATGTAAAAATATTTCATTAAAAACAAAAAAAGAAAACTTATGCACACATGTCATACTAACAATTGACAGGAATGTAGGAGTTTCTGTTTATAAGAAAATGAGAGAAATATTTTCCTTACTTTATTTCTTATTGACGTACACAATTAGACATTATACAAGGTGTGAGTTTGATTGGTTGGCTAACCAAAATAGATCGAATATATTATTAATGGCTTAATTAACTATAAAGTTAATGATTAGATATTCGTCATTTTCTCACACAAAACAAAGGGAACAGGAGCTTAAGAAAGTAAAAAGACAAAAAAATAGTTCCTCCTCTTTGTTATTTTTTATCACCATTTTATTTATGGTAAAACTAAGCTGACTATGTGACCATAATATGGATAATATACTAATAATAATTTTGTTTAAGTTTTTAAACAAGCCCTTCTGGAACAATGTGAATGTACCTCTGTCATACAATTTTATTGTTTTTATAATTTTTATCCAGCTGAAAAAAATAAATTATATTAATATGTCTATCTCCATTCTTATTTAACCATCGAATCTAAACCTATTAGCAATTCTTGTTGGTATTTGATTCTCAAGAGTTGTCGGCTGTGTCTTTCACTAGAAGCTAAGGGCTTTCGTGACGATGTGATTTCATCACCCATAGTTGCATGCGAGTCGAAAGGATTGAAGCTCTTCTTCCCAATTATTTATTTATTTTATTAATTCAAAGGATTGATTGATTCAACTATTTCCCCAATTGTAATTTTCTCACATTCTTAAGTCATTAGATATTGCTCCCATCATATAACTCTGAAATTAAGCGAGTTTGAATGTGAGTAAAACTATAATGCAAGGGTGGTGTTGTGTACAATGCAGGCTGGGTGCTTGACCAACCTAAATTTTTTTAAAAAAAACCTATATGTGTTATAAGCCTAGCCCAAAATTAAAAAAAATTAAAAGCAAACTCTACACATATGCTGCCCATCCAAGTGGTCTCATATCTTCTCTCTCTTTCTCTTTTGGCCATCAGACTTTTTGTTTCTCTCTCTTTGCGACACGACATTAGCAACTTGTTCCTTTTTCTTTTTCTTTTTGGGAGAGAGAGAGGGGGGGAGGGGGGTGTGTGTTGGGGTTTAAATTCTCCCTCTATTGGCTACATCTTCTATTATTTTGAGTAGGCAACTTGGCAACAACATATTCTCATTTCCTTTTGTCAACAACAAGTATTATTCTCATTCTCTCATTTGCTATATATCTTTAATTTAAAATTAAGTATTCTAGGATTTAATTAGGGATGAATTATAATTTTGAGATTTTATTGAAATTAATTAGGGTTTTGATTAGGGATGAATTATTCTAGGGCTTTGATTTGAGATTTTGTTAGAATTGAGTATTATATGGTTTAATTAGGGATGATTATAATGTAAGTTTATTAATGAAAGTCACTTGTACCGTCAAGTTTTTTTTTGTTTTTTTGTTTGTCAAGAGAACTCTATTCATTAATAGTGGGAAACATTACAAAACGAGGAAAGCTCAATCCAAATGCAGCCCAACACCAACAAATAAAGCAGGCCCAAAGATACAAAACCGAATAAATAATAAAAGCCCATAAAAAATTATATAAAAAAAACCCTAGATCTAGAACACAAGAGCAGCGGCACCACATAGCAAGCTAACAACACCACCAGAGCAGATCCACCACCACCAAGGAGGAGTAACCGATACCAAGGGGTATCAAAGAGGCCAACGGAAGATTGGGGTAAGTAGGCCACCTGCGTGGAAGCGCTCCCATAATCCAAGAGTCAAGTGCAATATGCACTTTAATCGTAGCCACGGACCACCACACACCACCGAGGAAGACCAACCGGAGTGGCAGATGCGGAATTAAGGAGCAAAGGGTGGTGGTTGAGAACTGGCAACCAGACAAAGTTGCTGGCCATGGGTGGGCGACATCACAACAGAGAAAAAATGGAGAGTGTAGATGTAAGAAGTGGAGGGTGAAAAGTGAAGGTGGTTAGGGAAGAAAGGAGAGGGAGAGATGGAAGATATAGGGTCTCACATGGTGGGCTTAACTTAGGGAAAAATAGAAAAAAGCTAAAGAAAACCGAAGTGGAGATAAAGAGCCCTAGATATGAGATATAGCTTAGGGGAAAAACACCCATTTCGGGGGAGGAAGGGGGAGAAGCCAAGGACTCTCAAAATGAAGGAAGAAGAGTTCTCGGTTTAGCAAAGAGTTTGTAACCGTACCGTCAAGTTTAGTATATAAGTTGTATATAAGTTTTGCCCAGGCGGCTTTTGAATCCCAAAACCGCCATAAATGACCTCCTGAAAAATTATTGTGTTGTATGAAAGAAAAAAAAGTATTTAATTTTTTCATGCTCAGTATATATCATTTTTAAGACAGTAAAGAAACATATGATATTTATAAAAATGATGAATTTCTCCTATATTACATACTAATTAAACTCAACTGAAAGATCTACAGGTTGGTGAGCTCATTGTGAGAATAATATTAAAATCACAGACAAAAGCTAGTTGAGATTAATTTACTGACACCATATAATGCGATAATATTATTTAAAAAGGGAATGGCCGCTAGATTCAGGTAAATTAAATTAATTAATAAAAAATGCTGTTGACCTCTCATTCTGTAAATTTCCGATTTTCAATTCCTTCCATTTTTTCTGGAGAATATGATATCTGCAATGCGGCAACTTAAGGAGATTGGGATTGGCCCCCGAGCCCATTTGAGTGGAGAAGCTATTCACAAACTTCAACTATATATATAAAAGATGATTAAGACGCTCCATCTTCCATAAATTATTATCTTCATTTGGTCTGAATCTTCCATAAAGTAAATTATTCATAATTAAATAGACTTATTAAACTAATTTAAATTATAAAAATGGGAATTTGAATTCGGATGCAGAGTTATCAAATGTATGAGAAGCGAACAAAATTTGATTACAGACCAACTAGGGTTTCTCGTCTCTGGGCATGCAAATAACTATTAGATTTAAGAAAGATGGGGTTCCTTGCAAATGGGTATATATTTTAAGTGGCTCCTGCTTTTGAATCGCTCTAATCATCTATACTTTGGATTAATTATATGACCATTGACAAGTCTACAGCACCCTTTGTGGTGGAGTATCTAAGTGGGTTTTGCTTTTTATTAATTATCATTATTATTTATATCACACTCGTCGATTCACCAGAGTGACTTGGTGTATATATTAGCATACGGACCAATCTCAGACTTTTGACAGCTTCCCTCTTTTTATTTGCCTACGAGACAACTTATCCCCATAATTTTGAGTTAACAAAAATCAATTAACCATGACTTAGAAAAGAAAAACCTTTATATTTGTTAATTAGTAATCGTGTTTGCCGCCCCAATAAGCAGAGGACATATAATCTTCAAGTATGAAGGGTCAGTTTGGCATTGCTGTGCTATGAAAATAATCGCTGTCAGATTTGCTGTGAGAGAAATTAGCTGTGAGAGAAAGCAATTTGGCGTTTGGTAAAATTTTTGTTAAAAGTGTTGTTGGTATTGATTTTACGCATAATCAGAAAATGATTGACGCATAATCATTAAACCCAACACCACTTCGAAGCTGATTCCTGCATAATCAGAAAATGAAAGCACCTCATTAGCTGTTTTCCCTTATAGCTTTCTTTTACAACAATTTTTAACAATAAATGATTTTCTCACAGTTTACCAAACGGGTTGGGCTTCTCAAAATTTTTAAAAAAGCACTTATCACCGCAAATAAGTAATGCCAAACATGTACTAAGAGCATTTAACCTTGCACCCGAATCATGTGCTCGATTCCCCTACCTAGTATCATTTCTATTGAATGAAGAAAAAAAAAACTTATGCTACAAATATCTTGGGCCCAAAATATGGGCCTTGGCTTGCCCACAAGTCATAAATATATAAAATAAAATTTAAATTAAAGGCCCAGCTTGGCAGCTTGGTGCTTAAACCCTTAAACCCCTTCGGCATCAACCAAACTATCAAAGTCTCGTAGACGTTACCGCCACAGCAGCAGAGCAAAGCAAAGCGAAACGCAGCCATGGTGAAGTCGTACCTTCGGTACGAGCAGGCGGTGGTCTTTGGCGTCATCGTCTCCGTCGATTCGAACATTACCTACGACAGCTCCGGAAAGCACCTTCTCGCTCCGGCTCTGGAAAAGGTCGGCGTGTGGCACGTACGACAAGGCGTTTGCACTAAAACCCTAATCCCTGCCGTTCCCACTAAAGGGCACTCTCTCTCCGTCACCTCCATCGCGTCCTCGCATACTTCTCTGGTAAAGTTACGCTTTTGAATCTTCTTCTTATTACTTCTGTGTGTGTGTTTTATTTCAAAATTTTGCAATTTGTTGGTTGCTGATAAATGGCAAGTAACGAAGTTCCTTGTTTTTGTGTGTGGATATAATTAATTCTGAAACTTTAAGGAATTGGATTCAATGAGCTTGAGTTAGACATTTTTTAGGGAAATTCTGACACTTGGTTTGGTTGCTGAGAAAGCTGAGTAAAAGTAAAATGCTCAATGTCCTTCAAATATTTAGTAAGGGGTTTTTTAAATTAATCACAACAGTAAACATTTTCCTAAGAGTTATTACTCCCAACTTTTGTGGCTTCGCTGATAATACAGTAAGTTCAAAACTTTCGAATTGAGTTGCTGTGTGCAGTAAGCGGATGGTCAAATTGATGAGAATCTAATATTTAGAAAGTAAATTCTATGTTTTTCTATGAAATGCTTTGTTTATGGGATGGTAACAAGGAAGGAGATTGGTTTGATAATTTAGATATGGTTTAAGAATTTCTTATTGACAATTTTATCAATTGGCTGGTGTGTGAGGTAATGTAACTCGTTTTGATTGCAGGTGGCTAGTGGGTATGCTGATGGTAGTATAAGAATTTGGGATTCTGACAAAGGAACCTGCGAGACAACATTGAATGGACATAAAGGAGCAGTCACTGCCTTACGGTACAACAAGCTTGGATCTATGCTTGCATCTGGAGGCAAAGATAATGACATTATATTATGGGATGTAGTTGGTGAGACTGGCCTATATCGCCTCCGTGGGCATCGAGATCAGGTTCATTATCAAAGTTTTCCAAATTAAACTTATAAATTTTGAATTTTACTGGAATGAGTGCTGAGCCTTGCTTATTGTTCTTAATTATCTCTATTTTCAAGTTTGACACTGAGATTTCATAATTTTTATGGTTTGTTTCATTCATGTAATGTAGGTAACTGACCTTCTCTTCTTGGATTCTGGTAAAAAACTCGTCAGTTCATCGAAAGATAAATTTTTGAGGGTGTGGGATCTTGATACCCAGCATTGCATGCAGACAATTAGTGGCCATCATAGTGAAGTTTGGTCCATAGACAGCGATCCAGAAGAAAGATATTTGGTCACTGGGTCAGCGGATCCAGAACTGAGGTTTTACACCATTAAGCATGATATGGAAGATGGCCAATCCATTTCTAATGTGAGCAGAACTGAAATTGTGAACGGTGGTGATCCACCCACCCAAAATAAATGGGAAGTTTTGAAGCTGTTTGGTGAAGTTCGGCGGCAAAGCAAGGATAGAGTTGCAACTGTGAGATTCAACAAGTCTGGAAATTTGCTGGCCTGCCAAGTGGCAGGAAAGACAGTAGATGTATTCCACGTACTGGATGAGGCTGAATCAAAGCGTAAGGCAAAACGTAGGCTTCACCGGAGGAAAGAGAAAAAGTCAGCGAAAGGGGCACCTGAGGTGATGGAAAATGGAGACACAAATCGTGGAGCTGGAGAAGATGGAAGTAGTCTTGTGGTTACAGTTCCTGATGTCTTTAAGCTTCTTCAAACAATTCGAGCTAGCAAAAAGATATGTTCCATCTCTTTCTGTCCAAACACTCCAAAGAGTTCGCTAGCTACAATAGCTTTGTCTTTGAACAATAATTTATTGGAATTTTATTCTGTTGAGAGCAACACAACAACAAAAACACATGCTGTAGAGCTCCAAGGACATCGATCTGATGTCAGAAGTGTAACACTTAGCTCAGACAATTCACTCTTGATGTCAACTAGTCACAATGCAGTAAAAATTTGGAATCCAAGTACTGGTTCCTGCCTTCGAACTATTGATTCCGGATACGGCCTGTGTAGTTTTATCTTTCCTAACAGCAAGTATGCACTTGTTGGAACTAAAGGTGGAACAATGGAAATTATTGATATTGGTAGTGGCACTTCCGTTGAAGTAGTGGAAGCTCATGGTGGCTCTGTTCGTTCCATTGCAGCCATTCCCAATGAAAATGGTTTTGTCACAGGAAGTGCAGATCATGATGTTAAGTTTTGGGAATATCAATTTAAACAAAAGTCTGCCCAAGTATGTATTTTACACCTTCACCTACTTGGAGTTCTAATCTTGTAGTAGTTTCATTATGGTTTTTTTCTTTTGGATACACTACTTATTTCTGGAGCATGATACTCTCTGGACTTAGTAACCTGATCTATGCTCAGAAGTGGTGCTGTTTATTTATTTATTTATTTCTAAAAGGAAATTATAATATATTAGGCATGCTTTCTGAAATCCATGAAAAGCTTTGGTGATATATGAACTCAAATATGTTCTGCTTCTAGGACTTCTGGATGCTTAAGTCATTTCAACAATTAGGAGAATAAATCCCTACCCTTTACCTCAGGACATCTATATTGATACATTTACATATTTGTATGATCATTCATACATATGCGTGCACGCACGGGGGTATAATTGGATATTTGAAGGGGCCATCATTTAAGGTTTTAAGTGTGCATATATCTAGTGAGTGAATGTTGTCATTTTTAATGGGTGTCTTATATCATAAAATTCCATTCTTGATGTTGATGGCCTCCTTTTCCAATTTCTATTTCCTTCTCATAAATGTTACTATGTTTGAAACAGGATTCTAAGCAACTAATGGTGTCAAATGTAAGGACTATGAAGATGAACGATGATGTCCTTGTGGTTGCTGTCAGCCCTGATGCCAAATATATTTTGGTTGCGCTGTTGGATTGCACAGTGAAGGTCAAATTGACTTAGTCTTGTCCATTTTGATTGTTGTTTTGATGGTTTCTTCCTAGGTTGTAAACCAACACATTATTTAGTTTTAAATTTCAACTCTCAGAAATGTTGTACATCTGAATATGTGATATAATTATTTAGTTTCAGTTTTGTTAGCATACGTGCTCTGAATCTATGTTCAAACGTAATATCTCTCTTGACATGCATTACATCCTTGATTAACTATGTAAAGATAGAGTGTCAGTGGCATCTGAAACTAACATATTGAGGATAAGGATATTAGATTGATATGACAAACTGATCTTAACATCTTTAAGCTATCTATGATGAAAACTTCTGGTAGGAAATGCTTAGAATTAGCTTTGAACAAATTATAGGGCATGGAGAAAGTAACCTAAAAGTTTATTGTTCCCTTTAATATTATTATTTTCTCCCTGAAATAGCTACTTCTAGTATTTTAATATCTGCATTACTTAGTGCCTGTTGTTAACTTATGCATTATGTTTTCTATCCTTAGGTTTTCTTTTTGGACTCGCTCAAACTTTTCCTTTCCTTATATGGTCACAAGCTTCCTGTTCTATGTATGGACATTTCATCTGATGGAGATCTGATAGTGACTGGATCTGCTGACAAAAATATGAAGATTTGGGGTTTAGATTTTGGTGATTGTCATAAATCCATTTTCGCTCATGCTGACAGGTGCAGTTTTTGTATAAATGAACGTAAGTTTAGATGTGTGAAGTTTTACTGACAATTTTGATGAAATGTTTCGGCAATGCAGTGTCATGGGAGTGCAATTTGTACGAAATACACATTACATGTTTAGTGTTGGGAAAGATCGCCTAGTAAAATACTGGGATGCTGACAAATTTGAGTTGCTTTTAACTCTTGAGGGACACCATGCTGATGTTTGGTGCCTTGCAATTAGTAACCGTGGTGATTTCATTGTCACGGGGTCTCATGACCGATCAATACGTCGTTGGGATCGTACTGAAGAGCCATTTTTTATTGAGGTAATTGCTCCTTATTGAGAAAAAAAAGTAATTTCCACCTTAAATTTGTTTTATTAAGTAAAAGTTGATTGTGTAGTTTATGTTTTCTAGTGATACTTATGCTTTAGGTTAAAGATGAGACTTGTTTGTGACACGTGTTCTTCCCCTATTAAAATATTCCATTTGAATTGCAGGAAGAGAAAGATAAAAGGTTGGAAGAGTTGTTTGAGTCTGACCTCGATAATGCGTTTGAGAACAGGTACGCACCCAACGAAGAAATCCCTGAGGAGGGAGCTGTGGCCTTAGCAGGGAAGAAATCAAAAGAAACAATTACCGCGACTGATTCAATTATAGATGCACTAGATATAGCTGAGGTAGAATTGAAGCGAATTGCCGAACATGAGGTATATTTGGTTTTTTGCTCTATAGTCTCTGTACTAGTTTGATGTCTGGCATGATGTGTATAATCTGTGTATAAATTTACTGGTAACACTATAACATAACCCAACTGTATCTCAATTCAATTGTTTCACCATGCCTATTCAGGAGGAGAAAAGCAGGGGAAAAGTTGCTGAGTTTCAACCAAATATTGTTTTGCTTGGGCTCTCTCCATCTGATTATGTTCTTCGCGCAGTTTCAAATGTCCAGACAAATGATCTGGAGCAGACACTACTGGTATGCTTGTAGTTTTCCTGACATGAAAACTCATTAAAACAAGTGAAAATTACTTATTGCAAGCTCAAATTTTAACAGTTTGACTTGTTTGTTTAGCTGGTTTTAGTCATTCTTCAAATGGAGGTTTTGTCTAGTTTGTTGAATTAATAAATTGGACCTGGCTTTAAAAATCATTGTTAGAATGCATAATCCTTGTCTGCACTTTCCTTTAACATTTCTTTTATTCATGCCACACAATTTGGCTGTGGAGCTCGTACAACTATATTTTTATATTTTAAAATTTTGAATCGAAACTGATGGCAATTATCTACCCCAATGGGATGAACTGATTTAAAAGTCACAGTACTCCTTTCATTGCCTCAAGCCTATTGAACTTCTCTTTCTGGGATTTTACCCTATGTTTGTGTATAGTATGCATGACCTGTAACTTCTCATTTTCAGTTCCGACGTTAACCTGGCTGTCTAATTTGAACTGCATTTATGTGCAGGCTTTATCATTCTCAGATGCTTTGAAGCTCTTGTCTTACTCGAAGGACTGGATTTTGCATCCTGATAAGGTTGGTGTCTCTGCACTTGTTCAAATACATTGGCATCCCTAGATTTTTATTTGAGGCACATGCTTGTATCTATCTATTCTACACAGTTTTTTCAAGTGTGGTTATTATCTATCATATCATGTAGTTGCTCCAATGTGTTTTTTAAATTGTTTGCAGGTTGAACTCATCTGCAGAGTTGTTACATTGCTAGTACAGACACATTATAATCAGTTGCATAGTACACCTGCAGCAAGACCTGTGTTGGGTGCTTTGACAGAGATTCATCCGAGAGTTAAGGTAATTGGACTGCCTGCACATTCTTTCATAGAAATTTTACAAGGTTAATGATGCCTTCACAGAATCAGTACTTTTGTGTGGCTAGAATTTTGTGATTAAAGTCTATGTATCTGTTTTCTGTAGAGATGTTTGTCAATCTTTGGTAATATTTTAATAATGTGGAGAAAAAGCAATTGCACACATGTTACTCACATCCACGTGCATATTAGCATACATTTGATAAGCTGCAGAGTTTTGCTTTTTAACACTTGCTACTACTGCCTCTATCCAGAAGTTACTTGAAATTAAATTAGTTTTCAAAAGAAAAAGTACACTAAGTTCCCTTTTCTAGTCTTAATTCAAGGCTTTATTATTCCCTCCTAGTGGTGTGTATGTAGTTTCTACGTAAAACTAAAGAAACTTAAATCTCTGTTAACATCATGAGCATTGAATCTGTGTCAGGAATGCAAAGATATCATTGGTTACAACCTTGCAGCAATGGAGCATATCAAGGTGCGGGCATGAATCTTTGGGTATATCTCGTCTTTTAAGAAAAATAATTTAACTTATTCCATTTTGTGTTTCAGCAAGTGAAGGCTTCAAAATCAGGTGCATTATTTCAAGATGCAAAATCGAAGTTACAAGAAATTCGCGCTCAACATTCTAAGCGACTGGAAACAAAGACAGATCTGAGAGAAGAAAATGGAAGAAAGAGAAGGAGAAAGAACAAGAATTCAAGTGATGTACATGTTAGATTGTTCGACAAATGAGTTGAGTCTACCAAAACTGGCTTATTTGAGAAATTTACACACTGGCGTGTATTAAACCTACTAAATGGGAGAAGAATTCTTCACCGACTGGAAGGGCCTCGGCAATCTGCAATGCTGCTGTCAGTTTCATCAAGGCAGGTGTATAAATCTCCCAAAATTGTTTCCATTTACTGCACTGCTGGTGGTCCATCCCAGACTTTCCAACCGGTGGATATTTTGGCATCGTGTTCTGGGAGAATCTTCGTAGTGAAAAAGGATTTCGGAGATTCCGGTTTTGTAACAAGTTTAAATCAACCTCCTTATTAATTTATTAACCAAGTAAAAATTTTTGCTGGCTGATGCCAACAGTGTGTTCCTAGAACTCAGAGTCAAATGAATTTTCACATAAGATTTCGAGCATCAATGGTTTTTAAACCACATCCGAAATGGACCTCATATGCCTATATGGTTGTTGGGATTTGAGCAACTTTAACGGCAAGAATTGTTCTATAATAACTTATAATAGCCAAAATGCCAGTTCTTTCCAACTTGACATGAGGTAGAGTCTCTTATCACTTGCTTTGACGCGGAAGGTCAGTGACTCGCCAACCAACTTGGCGCCGGTAAGCCACAGCTGACGCCCACATCCGACTCATCATTGTCCATTTGAGCTGGTCGTGGCCCTTGACCTGCTTAACCTTTTAACTTGGCGCCCGTAGCCATTAACCTTTGACACCTTTCTGTATTATCTCTCATCGAGTTCTCAACTCTATCATCTCTCTTTTCACTTCTTTAACTATGAATAAATAAAACAGTAAAAATGATACCAAGCTGGTCTTCGTTACCCTTCGTATTTATTTAATTTCACAACTAACAAACTGAAATCACTGAATTGTATGTAAAAGAAAATATAGCAAAAAAACATCAAAACTTTCTTCATTGACATCCGTCGAAAGCATTAGAACTCATGACATGTTTCTTTTCCAAGCTAGGCGAAGTTCTTGCCTTCGTAGGTCTGGCCAAACTGCCAATTCTTGGGGGCAACATTCACAGAGGTTATGGTTCTTCCATCACTCTCTCCAACCCTAAATGTCAGTGCCTCGCCAGAAAGCTTAGCACCAGTGACCCACCTCTGACCCCACATTCGCTCCAGCGGCGTCCATTGAAGCTTCCCACCCTTCACTTCCACACTTGTCACATCCCCAGAGCCAGCCGCATTCCAAACCAATACTTCATTGAAATAAGGGTTCCCAGTTATTGTAAACCTAATTCCTCCTTTCTTCTTGCATGGAACTCTTCGGTATTCTACCGGCACGATGCCGGCCTTGTGCTGGGCAACAATATTGAGGAAGACAGGCTTGGCTATGTCGAAATGCTCGCGTGGAGGATTGCACCATCCTCCATCGTCACTAGGCTGATTCCAATTTGGTGGGCAGTGGTTTGTTGCTGTGACTGCGAGAACTGGCTGCCCGGGTTTGCACCATTGAGGCGAGTCTACACATTTGATTTCAAAACATGAACCACATGACTGTCCTTTGTTAAACAATGCATCGCTTAATGCTACGGTTTCTAGGCCATAGCCTTCTTTAACAACGTCATGGTAACCACAAGCTCCACCTAGGATGTTGATTAAAAAAACATTCCATAAATTAGTCGCACAAATATTGTAAATATTCTAATTAATGGAATTTATGTCCTAATACAGAAGCAAGCAACCAATAAGCCATGTGTCATGGAAAGAATCTCAAATTAGATAGGAAAATGAGTTTCATATGGGAAATATTCTTGCACGGCACTTTAACTCAAAATATATCATCACCACTCTTCTCAACACTTGACATGTATTCATATGCATAACCATGATTTTATAAATAAAAAATAAAAAAAATGCTCTATTTGATATGGAGTTATACCTTGAGTTATTAAGGGAATATCTAAAAATTAGAAGGTTCGGATAATTGAAAAACAATATGTGGTGGACCCTACCAGGATTTCCCTTAATAGAAGCTATATATATATATATATATAGAGAGAGTTTGTATTGGGAATATATAGTTAAATGGAAGCCTATAATGACATCTTTTTGAACATAAATACGATATATACAAGTAGATCTGGATCGCTTAAGAGGATTGATCATTAATTCATACCAAAGGTTCCGGAGCCTCCTTCATAGAATGTGGCATGAGCACGCTTCCAAGGGCTGGGCTTGAACCTTGGACCAGCCTCATCGTGCTCCTCCTCGGCGCCAAGAAGTACACGGTTAGCAGCAAAGACTTGGACATGGTCAGGTAGCAGAAGAAGAAAGAGCAGCAATGACCCCAAGAGGGCTTGCAATGTCTTCATTGTCATGGCTTTTGCACTCAGTGACGACATTGGCATGGCCATTAATTAATTGGTATATATTTTTGTTTCTCAGTATTTCTTTTTTTTCAGATGTTAATTTCTGGCATGGGTTGAGTATATATAGTACAAGATTTAACATATTATTGTAGCGGTTATTTCGGTTTAATTAGTTGGAAGTTGATTTGTGCCACTAGTGATAGGAGGAGGTGAACATACTTTACCTCTCGACCTCTCTTTCAAATGCCATTGCTAGCTATATATAGGGCTTATAATCTGAAACATTCATTTTTTAGCTACCTTTTTTTGTTTCGGTAGATTGGGGGCTAAGGCCAAGAAGCAGCTAAACAGAAACAAACGCAGACTTTAAAGGCCACACCTCTATCTTTTATAAGTCCCACTCTTATTCGGTGATCCTTTCTATGCCTCGTTAAAATCTTGTCTTAAAAACTTCTTTAAGAAGAAAATTAGACCATACTTAGATGCACTCTTGTCCACCCAACCATTTGTTATTAATGAATCTTCACTATTCACATATCATAACAAGCCAAATTTAAGTTAAATTGGTTTGCTCTTTTGGTGAACGAAAACTTATATAATCATTAGTGAGGCCTTATGGACTTTTAATAATTTTTTCTATTCATATTGTCTATACAAACTTTGAAAACGAAGGCTAACGATACACCATGGCAAATAAAGCGCATCAATGCAACCCATGGCAAATCTCCAAGCCGCAATCTACATGTACCACGGAATATAAAAAAACTTCAAAATAAAAATAATCCACTGCCGGAAGTTGAATCTGAAATAAAAATAAAACTAATCTCAAGTAAAGTGTCCTAGCCCAAATCAAAAGGGTTGGATTAAAAAATTCACTCAAATGTCACAAAACTTGGAACATAGAGAAAGAAAAAAAAATCCTTTTAGGTGTAAGATTTCTTTGATATGAAATATGTAGAATAGATTGTCTCGAGCTCCCAAAATTTTAGGGTCGACTTTGTTCTCAACTCTCAACTTATATTCGTATTTTATGAAAGTGTCCTTATAAAGTCTTTTTTTAGTAATAATAGTGAGTCTCATATACATATTATATGAGAGCATTTTTGCTCACCACTTTAATCAGATGTGTACTCTCATCACCCAACCCATGACTTAACATATATATGTCCATACCTATAACTTGGTTAACTATTTATTTTTAAATCTTTTAAAGTATTTAAAACTAAAAAATAAAACAAAATAATAACAAATAATATTTAAAAACAAAGAAAAAAAGTATACGTCTCCTCTCCCTCCCCCTTCTCTCCCCCCAGTGGGAAATGAGAGAGGGCAAGGATGGTTTCAAGATGCCAAGAATCTACAAATTCCAAGCACTTCAACGGCCCAAATCTAAAGGATATTCCACATCTGAAGTTGGACAGGCGACGACAGTGACGAACAAGAGATGACAATGACGAAACTACGAGTAAATTAGAAACTGTGACACTGACAGACATGTCTTTTTTCCTTTTCCATTTAATCTTTCTGATTACTGAGGGTGAACGAGGAGAGGGAGAGAATGGTGGCCGGGCTGCTGAGGGAGGTGGCTAAAGAAAATAGGGCCTCTGGGTTGGGGTGGTTCGGGACAAAGGGAGAGAGAAGGAGAAAGCTTTTTTAAATATAATTTTTTTTTAAAATTATTATTTTAATTTTCAGTTTTAAATACTTCAAAAGATTTAAAAACAAATAGTTAACCAAAGTTATAGGTTTGGATAGATGTCAAGTCATGAGTTGAATGCACACGTATAGTTAAAGTCCCCATATTATACATGAGAGGAATCTCTATAAGAACTACTTCATTAACTCTCTTTACATGATGAGGGGTAAATATGTTACAATTTTTTTCTTCAAAAAATGAAAGAGGAAATTCACCCAAAAAATATAAAATTCCTATAATGGATAGCCAGCAAGCATATGTACAATTTTTACATACTCAACCATGAGGGGTCAAGAAGAAACCAGCAAGTTTTGTCTACTTGAAATTCTTGCCTTCGAAGGTCTGCCCAAACTGCCAATTGTTGGGGGCAACATGCCATGACGTTGAGTATCTTCCATCGCTCCCTCTGACTCGAAAGGTCAACGACTCACCGACCATCTTGGCGTCGGTCTCCCACTTCTGACCCCACAGCCGCTTCATTGCTGTCCATTTGAGGTTCTTGTTGCCCTTCACTTGCAAGCTTGTCACTTCCCCAGCTCCTCCCACATTCCACACCAGCACTTGGTTGAAATATGGGTTCCCAGTTATTGTGAACTTTATACCTCCTTTCTTCATGCATGGGACTCTGCAAATTATTCAAATCGTTATATTTACATTAAACCCTAATTAAATTTGATTCAAAACATTCTATTATCTTGACATTGCCATTACTTTCTGTCTCATTTCATAGGTGAGAGTTGGATTATAAAGCATTTTCAGTTGGAATAAAAGATATAGGTCTTATTTGTAGTAGTTCTATTTACACCCCAAAATCTCATAACCGACCCTGATATTTTTTCATGCTTCTATATCTCAACATTCCCCTTAATTTTTCCATCCTTTTTTTGTTTTCATAAATTTTTCCATGGTTTTAAGGCCACAGATCATATTCATTCTTCCTCCCACAATTTTTTTCTTCTTCATATTTTTATTTACCAAGGAGGAGTAGTAAAAAAGAATGTAAGTACATTTACCTGCGGTACATGATAGGAACAATGCCAGCCTTGTACTCGGCAATTTTGGCGAAGGCAGGCTTGGCTATGTCAAAATGCTCGCGCGGAGGATTGCACCATCCTCCATTGTCACTTGCTTGGTTCCAGTTTGGCGGGCAATTGTTGGTACCGGTGACCATGAGAGTTAGCTGCCCTGGCTTGCACCACTTAGGGTCGTCCACGCATTTGATCTCGTAGCATGATCCGCATCCCTGCCCTTTGTTGAACAATGCCTCGCTTAATGCTGCTGTTTCTAGGCCATATCCTTCTTGTACCACGTCCTCGTATCCACAAGCTCCCCCTGCATTATTCATCAAAATCATTAGTCTTGATAATGATTTGATTTTTGGAGAATAAGTAGTATATCCTAATTGAGATCATATATGGAATTTGGTGTGTTACACCAAGAAATTAGAGTATACCACATTATAGACTGGATCTTTAATCTCTATTATATAGGCTTGATTCACTTGTAAATGGGTCATATCTTTTATAGATGAAGTTTATAATCTGATTGGTAAATATGGTTACATCTAAATAGAGACTAGAGATGTGGGTTTCCTTTTTCTTAGAGAATAAAGATGTGATCCACAATGTGATACGTAAATATGATAGAGATAGTTTATACGTAAAAACTATGAATTTTAATTTTTACATGGTCGATCTTAAAAAAAATAAAAATTGGGGATGAGGGTTTGAACTCATAGCCAGGTGGTCACATGTAAACAAAACGATTTTTTTTTCCGGAAGATGTGAGGCAGTGAATGTCTAGAAAAATAGAAGAAGCAAATTATATATTCATACCAAAGGTTCCAGAGCCCCCTTCATAGAATGTGGCATGAGCATGCTTCCAAGCACCGGGAGCGAACTTTGGCCTGTGGTGGTGGTTGTGGGAAACTACATGAATGTCATGCCCATCGCCATCAGCCACCAAACAAAGAAAGATGGGCAGCAACAAGCACATTTTATATGCCATTTTTATTTGTATGTAGAAGATTTGGTTCTTGGTTTTTCAATTCGATTTGCTTTAGATTCTTGTGCTGCGCCAGATTTTTATATGGTTCTAGAATTTAGGCAGTGTCACGATTAGTTCGGTTAACTTGGTTTTGGAAGGATGCAAGTGATCCGGGTCGTTACAATGCTGCTATTATTTCACAAGGATAAATATTTAGATATGAAGATATATAGTAGTTTCTATAAATTAACAAAATTCTACGAACAGGACGTGAAGTTTTTATTTAGCTTCTTCTGCTTTGTGGTATAATCGCATCGTTTCTCTAGGTTCCTCACAAGGTCTACGGTGGCACCTACCCAACAGCAAGCCGTTGATCTTATATCGGTCGTCAATGTGACTGAAATCATCATCCACCGACCCGCGCGACCGCGGTACGCAATTGAGATATATAATTTAAAAAAATTCGGTATAAGTCCAAAATCGAAAATAGAATTTCGATGAAAACAAAATATATGCAGCTCATGAGAATGTCTGAGAATTGTTCAGGTGAGTAGACTCTAAGAAGGGGATTCATTCATGTGATAGTTTTGAATGAAATCACTGGTCCCTGCACTTAGAAGGTGAATGGCTCCAGATAATATGGCATTGGCTTTAGCTCTTCCCACCATACTCACCACTTCATTTTGATACCACCTGTAGTTATTCAGCTGCCCGGTCAGCGAAACGGCACCCTACAAAACCAAAGATGGATCATCATATCAACGCGAGAGAGAGAGAGAGAGAGAGAGAGAGAGAGAGAGAGACTCTACATATAACCTATACTTGAAAGCAGCTCACGATTAACAAAGGTGGCTCTTCTCACTGCAAGAGGCTAGAGGCGCTCTAGAGCCAGCTCCTTGGTTGTCTGGTTGATATTTGATACAATGGGAGCATTCACAACCAGCCAATTAAATGGAAGTGGTAGCATTGACAAAGATCTTTCACGCCCAAACAGTAATTCCACCGCAGCATATATCAATACAACTAGATCATATTAACCCATCATCCACTTGCATTACTTTTTCGTTTCGAACTTGAACTTCTTTCAATATTGAAAAGAGAAATACTACTAAACTGATAGCTAGTTAGTTTTGCATCCATACTTGCATTACCAATGATGAAAGAGAGACAATACATATATAAAATTAATGAAATTACCTAGAATGTGTATGGGATCGCTTATTGCCTCCCATTTGGCTGCTTCCAACACTGGAAACTGATTTTAATGTTTTCTTTGAGGAATAAAACTTCTATCATTTATTGGCAAAAAAAAGGTTATAAAACTAATGAAAGTATCTAGAATTAATTACCTAAAACAAAACAAATTAATCTATATCTTAACTTGAAGAGTGGGCCCCCGGGGCTTCAATCATCACTCTTATATGTATCAACATTCCTCCAACAAATTTACAAGACACGCATCTCTCAAAAACAAAATATAAAAATAAATTGATAAATGTTCAAAGTATTCTACATCCTGTGTTTGGATCTCCATATTGGTGTCCCGCATGCGGTTGCTTGATGATCCGTTGTCACTCTCAAACTCCCTGCCTCATTAATATGACTATTGTTATTATTATTATTATTATTATCAGTATCATTTGAGAAAACTCGGACTTGGATCTGGTTGCAAAAGTAGTGCGTGGAAATAGATTCAGGAGTTCTCTTGTTCCTCAGTGAGCCCTATAGCTACAGTGAACCGAAATCATGAGCCCGAACCTGAACGCCAGAGCTGTGGTGTTGTCATCTGAGATTTCTTTGGCCACATCATAGGGGACGTAAGCACTGAGCATGGGTAATTTGAAACTCACACTTGTCTGGTTCGAAGATTTTAATGACAACGGACGCAGCGAGGTCGATGCCAGCCTGAGGCCTGTGGGATTGTAGTTGAAGAAGAGTCCGTAGAAGAGCCCGGGTTGGAGCCTGTCGCAATAGATGTCCCACTTCATGTTGGGGTTTGTGGCTATGAGTGTCACGTCGCACGCAAGTCGCATTAATGCAAGTCGCATTAATGCGTGGGTACTGTAGGGCTGCTGAGTTGACTCGGAACTCGGGGGAATATTTGAAATGATTAATTGTTGTTAATGATTTCAGAGAGATGAATATTCAATATTCAGGGGGGCTTGTGCACTCACGGGAGTTTAGAATTGGATTGAGTTGTGGTGTTTTTTTTCATTTTTCAGGGATGATTTCTTTCTGTTGAACCGTTAGCATGCAATTGCAAGGCTGATTGGATAAGTTATAAGGATGTGTATATATATTCCTCCAGATCCAGATAGATAGATAGTTAGTTAGTTGACTTGCCTTGGGATGGATTTTAGAATTAGATTTAGATTTAGATTTCTGGTTGGCAAAAGTTTAGGAGGTAGATTGGCTACTCTCACCATCAGCGCCAGGACATACCCACAACCTCGAACCTGAAGGACTTACGTGTGACACCCAACTGAATAATTTTGTATATTAAGACCTTTTGTTATTTATCTTGGATATTGAGACCATTTGTTTATTTATTTATCTTGTATATTGTGACATTTTGTTTATTTATCTTTTAAAAGAAATAGTAACCAAAATAAATCTCCTTCTTCTGTCCAGTCCAGTCACTTTGCTACATATAATATAGTTATATAAGAGGATTCATTATTGTCATGTAATTGTATTTGTTTGATAATGGTAAAGATGAATGATTCTTTTAGATATATATATATATATATATATCACCCCACAACCTCATCACCGCTTATATATCTTTAGAGAATAAACACACACACATATATAGTATTCTGTGGTGTGGGAAAAACGAGAATTAATCCATGTATTTGGTAATAGATGATGGTGAAATATTACATCTATAGCTAGCAATATCTATATAATATAACTTCATCGTTAAAACTCATGTCAAGGGGACAATGCTATCTTCATAACTAGAAATTAACCTAATTGATCCACTATCTTCCTGATCATTTCTCGTAACACTATCAAGAAAAACAAAATCAAGTATTCTAAATCGTTTGGTTTTCATATCATAAAGATGCAATTGGGGTGGACCATTGTTATATCCCGGTGTAAATCCAAAAAAATAGCGCACGAATGCTAGCTCACCTGTGTGAATTGTACCCAAAGCTCTAACTGAGCACCCACCACTAAGGTACCGTTTGTCTGTGGGCATCAAGCTAACAGTCTGCTTAATCCACACATGATTTTGATAGTCCTTCGAAATCCATAACACGATCCTGTCCGACTTGTCAACAAACACACCCACACATCCCCCCACCTCAACTACACGTGCACTTCCTCGGGGATAACAATCAGCATCACTTTCATAATCATCATAATCATCCAACACTTGAGCATAATCTTGGGGCAGCGGCACCAATCTGAATGTCTCCTCTCTAGCGTCAAATACCACTATCACTTTCTGCTTCTTATGGATCCAATGTACGGCCCCATTGATGTACACTCCATCATTTCTTATCCCACGCGCTATATCAGAAAGAAGGTGGCTATGTTGGTGCACCTGCAATGGCCTCCACGAAGAATCCGTACCTATTGTGAATATGTTCAACTCAAAATCCCATTTTCTAAGTCCCTAGGCCTGGGATCAACACAGATGAACTGGAGAACCTTATACTCGTTTGTGAGTGGAGTGAACCCAAAGTTATAGTTAGCGGATGCCTTGACCATGGACGATCCTTGTGTTTCTATAAGTACATCGGTATGGGGAAGTTCGATCGATAGACTCTCGAGTGGTAGGGTTAAGTATGAAAACAGGGCCAAATAACCAAGTGGATGCACAAACCAAGCCATGCACAGTTTTCTCATCATGAAAACTCCCTTTGACAGCTTTGCACTGAGTCAGGTATGGAAGTTCGGCGACGGGTGTTGGAGCATTCCCTTGTTGCTCTATTTTTGACGAGAAGTAGTGGTTATTTTATTTGAAAAGGAAGTGAGTGGTGTCCCTGCAGCGAAAGTTCAAGAAGGCTGCGACAAAGGAAGGACTGCGGATGAGGGAGGGCCAAGACTTGCATACCCACCTGCACCGCATCATCAGATCCTCTGCTGGTAACCGTGGGAGTATATGCGAGAATATGATTTCAGTTGGAAGCTCTGGGATTCGATGATCATGATAAGCTTCCTGTAAAGTTTTGTCCACAATTATATACATGTAAAAATTAAGAAGAAACAAAGAGCAACCAAAACGGCAATCATAAAATTCAAATACATATATATTCATATCAATCTCGGATTTACCATGTTCCTTGAACAACTTTCTCTAGCCACCGAAAGACCTCCAACCAACCACCAAGTCAAAAAAAGCCTTCAAATTAACCCTTAGAGCTAGAACTCAAAAGATCAGGAAGCAACAGAATATATAGCACGCTAAGAGGTAAGAAGAAACCAAGAGATGCGATGCTTTTGCTAGGGTTTCCCTGGTATGGATAGGAAAACCAAAAAACCCTAGTCATACAATAAGTGGCCCACTCATATGGCAGACTTTTGGTTAGTTTTCTATCTATGGCATTGGCAGTATACGGGTCCGACTATGGGCCTGACTGAGTCAACCTTTTGATATAGAAAAATATTAGGCTTACCACATTTTTATACCACATTGTGTACCACTTCTCTAATAGAGGTAGAACCCACAAACACAAGCCTAGCATTACCCTTTGATATAACACAAGTTCTTTAAAAACGGTGTATGACTTCCTCTAAGCTTTTCTTATGTTGCCAGAAATTGTTAGTGTCTCCCTCTCTCTGTCACCAAGTTCTCCATTGATTGTTATTGTTTCACAAAAGAATTATGTAACTTATACTACAAGTCAATGTTTAGATACTCTGGCAATGCACACGATTTTTCCAAAATTTGCTTAAGTCGGACTAGCTTGATATAAGGATTCGCATTTTATGGGAATTACTCAACTGTACTGTAGCCACATATACTGTAAGCCGTATTTAGGGATAATGGAAGTACTTATGATCAATAATATTTTGAAGAAGTGGATTTCTCACAGACACACTATCAATGTATCACAGGAATTCGAACCTGAAACTCTTTGCAAGTCAATGCCCTTTTCCAATGGACTAGACCACATTGGTCATGGACGGTTATTTCATTGCTCCTATTATTTCACAAGGAAAATTATTTCGCTTCTTTGCTTACATTATTCTTAATTTATTTACGTAACGTGGAAGGCATCTCAAGCAAGTACACGAACAGAGCCACACTGAAGGCAGAATGATCAGAAGACAATAAACTCAGTAGCGGTATATAAGTTGCTTGTATGCATCTTTGTGTCTTGAGTAGTAATCGATCTCCGCCTGCAAACAAAACAAATTGTGAAAAGCATCATTATAACCATTTCAATGAAAGGGCATGCTAATGTTTTCGAGGACATTTTGTAATGGTTGAAATCATTTAATAGGTCAGCATTTAAAAAATTACATCCAAAATGTACCTTGCGGATCCCCTTTATGGCGACCAATAGCTTTTCACCAATTAAATCTGTGAAGACATTGTCTTCCTTTAGAGCTTCTAAAGATTCAGAAAGTGATTTTGGCAACCTTTGTAGTTCTGCGTCAAGGCTAGAAGGATTTGTATCTGTTCAATGAAGAAATATTACTAAGATGTTAGACCACAGTATCTAACATTCTTGAAAAGAAAAAGACCATAACCTCTATGGAAAATTTTGCTTCAAATAGTAGACAGAGAATGAAAAGAAATTAAAACATCAAGGATTATCGTGTAATCTTACCAATAGGTTCTGGGAGAGAAAGATGATTCCTAAGACCATCAATGCCAGCAGCAAGTATTGCAGCCAAGCCTAAGTGTGGATTTGCACACCCATCAAATGATTTGATCTCAAAGTTGCTCACCAAACCATGTTGAATTCCAGGTGGGCACGCAGTTCTTAGTGGAGCTTCTCTGTTTTCTTTTCCCCAGCACTTGTATGCTCCACTCCATGTGTTAGGCTGTATCCGGTCATAACTACACATCGATAATGGTTGAAAATAAGAGAGGATAGACCAATCCAAGCATTTTTCAAGCGAAATAAAAAGTATGAGAAGGCAGTCTCAGCTATGCTATTTCCTACTCAATTGCATAACAATATGGTGAAACAGTTGCTCGCAAGAACAACGATAAGTATAATAATTCAGGGATAAATAGGAGCACCTATTTGGAATTGGTGCTGTAAATGCCAAAATTGCAGGGAGATGATGTAAAACCCCTGCCAAGAATTCCTCCCCAACCTTGGACATTCCATGCCGAGAGGATCCACCAGATCCCATAAATACATTTTGTCCATTCTGCCACAAACTGATATGCACATGGGCTCCAGAGCCAATTTCATCTAGAGCATACCTGTCCAAGAGACCACAAAGTTATGTAGAGTAATATGGACATTGAAGGACAAAAATTTCTACAGACCTACAGCTCATCAGCTGTCAGGTAAGAAGCAACGTTCAGCCAAGTTAAACATTGAGTCTCCATAGGCCAGAATTCACCTTCGCACAAAATTCTAAAATCCAAAAATTCTTTTGGGTCAATTTTAAACTTCTTTTTGCAATGAAATAAGCATCTAGCATACGTGGGGAAAAATTAGGAACCTACTTTGGCATAAAAGTTGCCAACAGCCCATGCTTCCTTGTAATCGCCCTAATAACTTCACGGGTATAAATCAAGTTGTCAGCAGCATGCATACAAGCTGTGTGCCCCAGCGCCATCTCAAATTGTCCTTTTCCAGATTCTGCATGTAACTACAGTTTGTACAATGTAAATAGTACAGAAGCTGGTGATACTTGAATTGCATAATCATTTGGGAGGGGGCACTCTTAAACAAAGGATGGCCTAGAGTGCTATATTTTATGTCACTACACCATCTGTTGAATTTTATTGAAATTTGAAAAGAAAAGAAAAACTTTCATATAAAATATCAGTAAGCATGGTATTATATGGAAAAGTTCCTCCTACAAAATACAAAAACAAGCAGCAAAGATATCATGAGTTTTCTTCTGCACCTGTTCAACGGTAATATTCAAGGAATGGAGAGCAGGAATAACTTCATGAAATAAATAGGAAGCAGCATCATATGATGATGTGGAGCAGTAGGGTGCTGAGTCAAATGGCACCAATTCTTCCTTCCCGTCCCTGCACAAGTTTTTCATTTGTATTCCAAATTATCACCATGCTTCTAAAATGTTCAATTACAAATTTACCTAGAGACAGAAGTATCCCATACCTTAGTATACCTTTCAAGATAAAAAACTCATTTTCAAAGCCTGCATTCATTACCTGGACAAATAGCATTAAAGGTTTTTTTTTAAATTCTTTTAGTGAGATAGAAAACATATGAAACTTATTCATGGAAACAAGCAGTCCACCTACAATGTAAACATAAATTTAATAGCTCACATTGCAAACATCTAAAATCAAGATCTCCTAAGTAACAGCAGTCTATCAATTTGCATGAATTGGAAAGAAAGAAAAAAGAAAATTCTATCATTTAGAAGACCCTCATTCTTTTTCTGGATTACCCACCCTTAAGCCTCCTTTCTCAAGGGCCGGAGACAGAAATAGCATTAAAGTTAATTACCAGAGTTATCCATATGTCAGACACAAACTATTCAACATACCAAGTTAAATTCATCTTTCAAAATTTTTGAAACCCTGCGTAAGGCCTCTCTTGGGCAGTATTCCCATGCTTCACCTGGTTTTAGGTGCATGTCAGCCAAAACCATTTCCTCTTGTTTTACCCTGTTGAGAAAAATATTGGTATTAAATAAATTAGTGGCAATAAATATTTTCACCTGTGCCAGATTTTACCTGATACAGAAGCATATATAAGTCGGAAAATATTATTATTTATTAAATCATGTCTATGGCTACAAATAGTTTGTGTAAGTGATAGTATCTTAACAGATGTGATTATGCAAGGACATACTTGTGTGAGGCTGTGTGTATGCATGCATAGATTTTTCTATTTTATCAAAAAGAGTGTAGTAGTACATAGTATATCACCAACTACTGCATGCAATCATAACAAACTACAAAGAAAAAAAAAGAGAGGTTTTAACTTAATGTGTAATGAAAAATAATAAGCTCCTATAAGAAAAAGTCTAATAAGCTACACATATCATTTCAGTTATACTATACTAAGATAAATACATTGTTACTTAAGAAGACATATGTAGTGTAAATATTTATTTGAAACCTCAGCAGAGCTATTCAGTACCATGGGATTCTCCATTTAGTCGATAAATCAGGCATGAGTCTGATCTCACCCACTCCAGTCAAATTAGTCTCATCAGCCGGACCATCAGTGAATGAAGTCATTCCCATAGAAGCAAAAGTCAAACCAATGCCATTTTTTGTGACAACATAATTGAATCTATTTTTAGGAACAACCTGAAAAGATGGACAACAAATGGGACAAAAGAAATAAAAATTAAAAAATAGTCCTTATCCTATGCAAATTCAAGAAGTCACCCACAAAAACTAGAAATTGTTTAGTGGGATAACTTCCCCATTATAAAAGAACATAAGTATGCCATTCTATGAAAAATCAATAGCCACTGGTTTTGTACAATCATTTACTGTACAAGCTTGCTTCAACCAAGAAGGGATAACTAGTTGCACAGGTTGTATCTTTCATTACACAAATTGAATATATCAAATACCATGGATAAAACATACGAAGTCATGGTTGTACGTTTGGTATGCTATTGTGCTCTAGAATATGGATACCGTGCCATGCGTGAGTATATGTGTGTGTGTGTGTGTATCCTTACACTCTCTCACAAGAATATAAAAACAAAAGTACTCATCAATTTTAAAACTTAAACCAAAAGGAAAAAAACTCACACGACATCTTTGTTGTCCGGAAGCATCAGACCAGATAACACGAACAAATAAGACATCATCTTCTGAGTCATTACCATTCACTTTCACAAAGTTAGGAGATACACGATTCTCTGACCCAGAGGATTTGACAGAATAATTAATCTTGTAAAACTGAATTGCATTTTGTGAAAAGATGTCTTTAGCAGCCTCAATAGCTTCAGGAATTGAGAGATCACCATCAGCACAAGCATCACATAGGACAGAAAATACAACTTCACGTGCTTTTTTTGCACCTGTCAAAGATGAAGGGGCACTTGAAGTGATTACCTGCACAAAATATCTCTACATATACAGTTTATAATATTATTATAACAAACCTGAGTAGAAAGTTTAACAAACCTAAATAGAAAGTTTCAGGAAACGCGTAGCCATCAGTGCTGAACATCACCTGCGAATAAATTATGTTCAACACCCAATGTTTTATTAATGCATTTATTTATTTAGGGGGATGGGGAGCACACATGTACATGGGCATGCACACGCACAGGAAACATCTTTTCATTTTTCTTCTCAGTACCAGGACCCTTCTGCCGAATTTTCAGAGAGCTTAAGATGAATGTATAAACAAGACAAAGAGATACTTTCAGTCAGATCCTGGAAGAATGTCCTAATAACTAGACTGCTTCAATGGAGTTTATTGACAAGAAAAAGTACATATACCATTGTTAGAGTTTACCAAAAGTATTGTATTTACTCCATAAGCTCGTCATAGCAAGATATTGTATGATAGTGAAAAACCACTCTATGTGTTCTTAGAATTATAATGCACAGTTCCTTAATTTATTCTAGGCTTAGGCTTCATGAGTTCTTACCTTCTTAATTGGAGCTAGCTCCAAAAGTTCTTTGACTGAAGATATCATCCCATGGACACTGAGCTTAGGTACAGCCAAACCAAAGTCAAGGTACACCTGTAAGTGAAAATGTTTGCGACCAGCAAGGTTATACCGAATGTGCAGAAAAATGAAACTCACTGAGAACTACAAAATTTTACCTGGGGATAAATGGAGGCTAGATATGATGCTTCTTTTGAAAATGGGTAGGATGCATGTAAAAGAACTATACGGCATTTAGAAAATCTCTTGTCCTCAAGCACATCCCGAAGATGAAGAGGATTGGATAGCCGCATATCCAAATCTTTGTCGCCAAAACTAGTTACAAGTAAAGAATATCAATTATTAATAAACAGACAACATAATTTTGAACAATCGTAGTATATCATAAGGATTGAAGTACTTTTCTATTCTACTTCAAAAAGGACAGGGAATAATAGAATCTGTTTTGTGATTCCTAGAACTTATACATTACATTATTCATATAGAAATCAACATGAAATTTAATTAATTTCCTGACATAACCTTCAGAAACATTCCTTCAAACGGAGATAACAAATTCTAAGTTTTCAGTTCCTTTCTATAAGTATCAGCAATCAATCAAAGTATAATGCAAAACAATTTTGAGAAATTTAAAACTTCCAATTACCCTGTATGTATCTGCATCGGCAAGTCAAAAAGTAGAGCAACCTCCAAACTACGAATGAAGACATAGTCGATAAAACTTTTATTTGATATGCGAACAGGCTTTGCAGCTGGAGAGATAGACTAATCAGTATACCTTGTGGTTAACATAGAGAAAAAAAAAAACCCCATCCAAATGTGATACTCACCATGTAAAACCTCAGCTAGACCTTCCTCAGCATCCTTCTTAGTGACATTTGTATTAATTTCCAGGCCGCTGCGGTATGCAGCTATGCTTTTCAAGCCAAAAATCTTATCACCAACTGTAGCATAGTTGATAAGGAATTCAACAAAATCAGGGAGTTACATTTTTACACCAGTAGATGACAAAGTGACATAAATATCCCACAGCTAACTAAAAGGATATGACTTCAACTTTCCAACAAATATTTCGGTGAAAAAATCCAATGTCCAAGAAGATCCAACGGGCAATTCCTAAAAGGAACAGAAAATGGCAAGAACAAATAATTACTATGTGTTTGTTGCTCAGTCAATCAAAATAACTAATGATATCATCCATAATACTTATAATTACAACCCAACAACAAAAATGCCTGATAAACTGTAAACACAGATAAACATTTAAAATTAAAAAATTAAAAAACTAGCTGAAAGCATCAAACACTCATCATCAAGAAAAAGAAAAATGAAGATGCATAAGGTGTCTCACTCACTTCATTAAGAATCTCCTCAGCCAGATGTTCAATTCTCAAAATTCTTCCAACAACAGGTGCAAAATTCTTATGCCAATCTATCTCATGCTTTTTGTCCAATCTCAACCCATCATCAATGAGAATGGCGGAGATTCCTGCAGCTCTGAAGCAAGTGGAGCTAATCGACTGCAATCCGGCGAGTCTGCGATGTACTTCAACTCCATGCAAGGTCTTCTCACACCCATAGAGCTCGGCAACATCCTTCAAATTTCTCTGCAAGACAAAACGCAGTGTTTGGCACATAACAAAAGTTCAGCATCTCGATTTGACAAAACAGAACATCAGATAGATACGATCATAATCAACGGATAATTCAGTGTCGTTGACTTGAGTTTGACCGCGCCTAGAGGCGTAAGATAGCAGGGAAGCGTTGAAGGGAGGCGGAGACTGGAGAGAGAGCAGTGCGCATACCTTGAAGGAGAGGGAATGGGGTGCGTAGGATAAGGCGTCGCCGTTGGCTTCAGAGAAGCCACTAATGAAGGGTAAGGCAGAGTCAATGGCGACGATGTTGTGCGCGTGGGCGTCGACGAGCTCCGCTTCCTTCACCGCCTTTCTCAGCTCCGTCAAATCCATGCCGTCGACTGTTTCTGCGAGCGTTGAACCGGGAAAGCTTGGGGTCGTCAGTCTTTTACAAATTATAACAGACGAAATTTTTTACTTTTTTAACCCAAAAAGATATTATGGGTTTTTCTACTTTTGTCTCAACTCAATCTTCAATAACGGTCAAAAACTGTAATATCACTTGTGCCTTTTTCTCCTCCTGTGATGTCTACGGATTTCCAACCTTTATCCATATGGGTGGAAATAGAAGAAGTTCAATGAAATTATCATGGATGTCGGGTGTCTAGGAGTTTCAAATATTTTTCTCTCGTAATTTTAGTTTCATTATTACTTGGTTTTCACTTTCGTACTTATTTTTAAATTCTATAGTTTTTGGGTGACAGAAAGTTACATTGGCAAGAGAAAAATTGTAGGTGTTTGACTTGAAGCACATGAAAATTGTCATTGAAAAGCATTTTTATCTCTTTCTTTCATTCTTTTCTTAAAAAAATCCCTTTTGATACAACACAACTTCTCTTAAAATAGTAGAGGAAGTCTTTAAAAATATGCATATACTTCCTCTACTTTTTTTTAAAAAAAATTTCTGGAGGAGTACATTAGTCAAAAAGCTTGACAATAATTATGAGTTGTTGTTTCTCCCACCTTTTTTTCTCTCAGTAACCAAGTTTTTATTTTTATTTTTCTGACTCTGATAGTTTATGGTTGTACATTGTTGACAAAGTTTTCAGTTTCAGTTTCCAACTGTAATAGCTGGGTTGGGTTGGTTTGGAAGAGATGGGCTTAGATATAAAGTAAGATAGTTTGTAGGCTAGTGTCTTCAATGGCTGGGAAAAGAAAAGGTAAAACACAAGGGGTCGAATGAGAGCTTGCCGACTTTTACTGTTTGAGAAAAATGTCGAAGAAAAAAGTTTGGAGATTGAAATATTAGAATCGTGGTTGACAAACAATTAATCTTTGTTAGCTTACATGTGTTATAAACTCACACATATTATAACACGTGTTTTTTTTACTCTATAAATTAGTTATCCACTGATATTATAATAAGTGGATTAGTAAGCTACTCGGCACAACGAAAATCACCACAAAAAATTATTCATATGTAGCATCCACAACTTTTTAATTTGGAATGGGAATTAAAATTTTTAACTTGGTGTTTTAATTTTCAAAGCATTTACTGAATCTTGGTGACAAGACAGATCATAGTGCTGGGCAACTTGATCCTCTAGCTCTTACAGTTGTATACCCATAGAGGATGAAAGCGACCTTCAATTTGTCTTATTTTCTTTGCGTCTGACTTTCATATTGGTTTGATTTTAGAGTTTGATTTTTCGGGTTTACATGACAATCATTATCTCACCTTCGTATATTGCAGGCTTTATAAATTTTTTGTATATCTCATTGCATACAACTTGTTCTTATGTAGTAAATGAGATTGTAGTTTAAGTGGTTAATTAAGATTGTTTTCCTTTGCACCCGGAGTTCTTCATTTCCCTCATCTCCTAATATTATTTGTATATAAAAAAATAGTTAATATAGCTTTGAGATTTTTCATTACGTAAATTAATAATTAGTAGTAAACTACTCTCAGATATTCGAGAGCCAGTGCCCTCAGGCTTATAGCTACGCTTACGATGACATCAAGATTATCAAGATTATCAAAGCTAGCTAATGGACGTGTATTATTTATGTTTTAGTGAGGTATTTTGAATTTTCCTAAGGTTATTATTATTTTAGGACTTTTGAGAGGGGTGATAATATACTAAACTTACACATACTACACGAATATTAAGACTCGAACTCAAAAACTTGCCTAAATAAGCAATTGCTCCGAACCAAGGATTTTCTTAAGGTTTTGTCAACCCTTGTAAAGAAGGGAAAAAAAAACTAGTATGTGCCTGTTTTACCAATTTTACCCCCATTAAAAGAAATGCATAACAAATGTAATAGAAGGTAAACAAGTAATCAGAATTTCTTTTTCTGAAAACTGAAATTATATATTTTAAAATATGAAGATGTTTAGATGAACACATGTCCTTTTGTAAGCTGGGGATAGTAGGAAGACTCGCTTTCAAATTAGACACCAGACTGCCGAATAACGAAAAATAAATAATGTCACTTTTACCCCTACTAGAGAACCGTTATAACGGTAGTTTGGTAACTCAGATTTGTCCTTCCCAATCCAATAAGGAAATGGTATTTCGACAAATAGAAAAAGGAAATGGTAAATATCATATGTGGCCTTGTCCAAAATTCCAAGAGCCCCTCAAATGGCTCCCACAGCGTCATCCTCTTTAGCCCGATTAGCCCAAAGCCCATGATCTTCTACGGCTGCTGGACGTTACGTATATGCAATCTGGGCCTAATTTTAACGACTGGGTTATTCCGAGGCAAACAGTTCCCGCGGGTCTGCCCAGAGCCAGAAGTAAAATTATTCACTTGAAAAAGATGGCACCGAGTTAGATTAGATCTGTGCGGCAAAACAATTCACCGTTTACCGTTGAAAGTTTGCGGGGCAAATAGCTGCAGGGTCTCAAGCCGTGGCTTATTCTCGAACATCGCTCCCCTTTTCTTCTTCTGTTTTCTTCTGGTTCTTCTATGGCGTCGTCAAGCTCTGGAAGTTCAATTCCCGCTCTAGGTACTTTCATTGTAATTTATTATTATTATTATTTTTCACATTGGCACTCTCTGATCTTGAAAATTTGACCGTTTGGTGAGCTTTCATCGCAGAGGCTGTTCAAGTTCTGGTTTCGTCACTCGCTGATGAATCCCCCATGGTCAGAGAGGCCTCCATAGCCTCGCTCAAGGACATTGCTGCCCTGTACTCTCTCTCTCTCTCTCTCTCTCTCTCTCTCTCTCTCTCTCTCTCTCTATATATATATATATATATATTATATAAATTGTGTGTTTATATGTGTATATTGAACTGTAATTGCCATTGCAGGAGTCCTCTCTTGGTTCTCGATTGTTGCTCGGCCAGTTCGCGAGGAGGACGTCGGGTATTTTTCAGTTCTTTGTGTCTGTTTCCTTGGAATTGAAGTTGGGGTTTATTTCGATATATTTTCAAGTGGAATATGTGGTGTGATCGGGGTTTTTATTTTTAATATGACGGGTTCAGCGTTTTGGTAACATGGCTGGGGTTTTCCAAGTGATGGCATACGGAGTCAGAGCCTTGGACAATGACGAAGTCGACCCTCTTTTCATGTCTAAGATCGCGAAGCTTGCCACCACAGAGATCATCTCCTCCAAGGTACCTTGTGTTCTTCATCCGGATGATGCTCCGTTGATTTCTTAGTGGAACTACTTGCATGATTTAATTGAAGTGTTTTGTTTGATATAGGAGCTCAATACAGACTGGCAAAGAGCTGCATCAGGCCTTCTTGTTTCAATTGGCTTACATTTGCCAGACCTAGTAAGTTTCGTATAAGCAGAAACTCACATTTTCCTATCTTACACTTATGCTATGACTTCACTCACTCTCTCCCACTCCCTCCCTTTCTCCTGGTTCTCCCTGAGATTCTTTATTAACCTTTTCTTCTACTCTGTTTTTCTTTTATTTTCTTAATTTGGCAGATGATGGAAGAAATTTTTCTACATTTACCTGGGCCAAACTCAGCTTTACCAGCTATGGTTCAGATACTAGCAGACTTTGCTTATGCTGATGGTTAACTATTAAACTATAATTTTGTTTGTGCTTTTTGTGGAGCTTGGGGTTTTCATATGTTATTGCATTTCTTTTTTGGCTTAAACTAAAATGTGTCATACCTTATTTCTTTTGCTTTAATTATATTAAAGCATTGCAGTTCACCCCACGATTGAAAGATGTGCTTTCACGGGTTCTACCTATTCTTGGAAGTGTACGAGATGTCCATCGACCCGTTTTTGCTAATGGTATGCCGAATTGTCTTTGGCCTCTTTCTCCTGTTGAATTTCTCTTTGCCTTCTAATATTGTGAAGTGAAATTGGAGTTTACCAACATGTTTTCCGGTCTCCTTGGAATTAACTGAAACAACTTCATCAATCTGGCCAAAAAAAGAAAAAGAAAAAAACTAAGTCTATCTGTTTGATAGAGGAAAAAAAGGAAGAATATCTTAAATTGATTAACTCATGGTTAACATGCTTGATTGCCTGGTTCATCATGGCTTACTTAACCCATTCTCGTTTTTGGTTGGTTTCTAGTTTGGTTTTCTATATATGACTGAGTAATGCTGTCCAAAGCATGGCATCATTGAATTCATAAACACAGAGATGCTGGCCATTAGTTTGCGATTAATTACAAGACTCTTCCATGTGCCTGTTTTTACGTAAAGTTTGTAAGAAGTGTTTTCTTGGAAGTTGTAATTTGCAGCACATTTTCCGTTTCAATCTCTCTCTGTCTCTCTCTCTCTCGTGCTAGATTTGACACAGTTTCAGTAAAACGGTTACTAAGCTAATTTCACTCAATTATTTTCCCTGTTCATGTTCACTGTCTTTGACCTATTCTTTTCAGCTTTTAAATGTTGGTGTCAGGCTGTTTGGCAATATAGTCTTGATATCCCTTCGCATTCACCTCTGGATGGTGACATCATGTGAGATCAAGTTTTTGTTGTTCGTAGTGTTACATTTTCTTCAGTCCTGGTTCCTTTTTTTTTCATGTGCTCGTTCATATTTTATGTCTAAATGACTAAAAACTGCAGGTCATTTCTGAATTCTGTTTTTGAGCTTTTGTTGAGAGTTTGGGCGGCTTCACGGGATCTAAAGGTTTGGAAAGTATTTTTGCTCTATTTCTTATTGTAATATCTCACTATTTTCCATTGCGATTCTGTTTTGTTTATCTCCATTGCCATTTATTTTCTTTTTTCCCTGGATCTATGGCATGCTTTTTTCGTTCTTTATATATATATATATATATATATATATATATATATATATACACATAAGAGAACCCATTGCATCATTTTATTGACATGATCTGGTTTTGATTAAACTCTTTTTTGAGTAGGTTCGCATATCTTCTGTAGAAGCATTAGGTCAGATGGTTGGCCTTATTACCCGGACACAATTGAAGGCGGCTTTACCCAGACTTGTCCCCACAATATTGGAATTGTAAGATTGATTTGTCATACATTACTTCTTCATCCTGGCTGTATATGTTTAATATTCTGCAATATACATATATGTTTTATGGACAAGTCCTTGTTAAAATAGTTTCTTTCTGGTCGTGTGCTTATATATTTTCAAGGACAAACATGGATACACACATCCTCACTAATTTCACATCCATACACATCAATAAGGATCATACGTTTTTTCTTTTTCCTGTCAATCAGGTATAAAAGAGATCAAGATGTTGCCTTTTTGGCAACATGCAGTCTTCACAATCTCTTACATGCTTCTCTACTGTCCGAAAGTGGTCCTCCTTTACTTGATTTTGAGGTATGCACACTCTATCACGTTCTTTTGTTTTTAATGAGTTTGTTGGTTCTGAAGTTTCAGAATACTGCTTTTGCAAAGGTTGAGCTTGTTGATGTTTTTTTTCTTTTTTTTTTTTTCCTGGTTCAACCTTGTTACCAATTCTCAAGGAATGAAACACCTAATCTGTTGTAAAGTGAGACCATGAGTATGGCCTTATCACGGAGGAGGTCGTAGTGTACATCATAGGCTTTAATTATCAAAAGTTGTTTTCTCTGTTGGGCTACTACTAATTTTGTTATGCATGTGCGAGATGAAAAAAATAATCTATTTGGTGCTGGTTTGTTCTCATGATGGTTTGCAGGAGCTCACAGTCATTCTATCAACACTCCTGCCGGTGGTTTGCATCAATAATGACAACAAGGAGCATTCAGATTTCTCAGTTGGACTGAAGGTGTAAAAATGTATTTCTTTATGATTTGTTGAGAGTAGAATCCCAGATCATGAGTTAAGCCTTGTCTTACATTCTACTAATTTTCATTATGAGTATTATTATTTATTGCTATTAATTTTCCATCTGTCAAATTGGTTGAATTTTGGGGATCTTTTCTTTACATCTTGCCTTTATGTGTACTTTATATTTTCTTCCTTGGATTAGCTAGCATGTTTTATCCTGAATAACTTTGACATTTGTGTAACAAGTAGGATACATTTTCTGTTCTTTTTTCCCAGAGCAACAAAAGTTGCTTCCTGCCTTTTGCTTCATGGACTTTGTCCACATAGTTTTCTGTGGTTTTGTGCTGATGTCGATGGCTAACTGTTTCAGTAATCAATAATTATGTTACTTCTTTTTCTTGTGGGCAGACATATAATGAAGTTCAACGTTGCTTCCTGACAGTTGGTTTGGTATACCCTGAGGATTTATTTGTGTTCCTTATTAATGTGAGTATCATTTTCTTCCCCAAGTGTTTATTCTTATTGCCAAGTATTTATCTAACATACAAATGAAGCTGGTGTTTTTTTTTTTTTTTGTATTAGTTTTCAAAGTATAACTAAAATTTTGGTGGTCTCTTTTGTTTTGTGCATGTCTGCTACCAGAAATGCAGATTGAAGGAAGAACCTTTGACGTTTGGTGCGCTGTGTGTTCTAAAACATCTCTTGCCAAGGTTTCTTTACCTTCTGTTGCTTTGTCAGTGGCCTCTATTTTGATTCTCTTACATGATCTGACATCCTTATGATTTTATTTGGAGGCTATCTGAAGCTTGGCACAGCAAACGGCATAATCTCATTGAAGCTGTACAATTCCTGCTAGATGATCAAGATTTAGGTGTCCGAAAGGTGCTTTCAGAGGTATGTCGTATTAATTGATTGTTGTAAGCCTTGGGTTTTTCTTTTCTGCAAGACTTTCAGTAAAACACTTATGTCATTCCTGTCTCCTAATTTCAGATTGTTTTCCTTTGGTGTAGTTGATTGTCGTTATGGCTTCACATTGTTACTTAATTGGTCCGTCTGGGGAGCTGTTTGTGGAATATCTTGTGCGTCATTGTGCTCTAACAGATAAGGATAGTAATGACCTTGAGAGGTCCAAGGATGCATCAGGCAACCCCAATATTCCTTTCCAATACAAGAGATTGGAGGTTTGCATCTGATTCTATTGATTCCAAAACATAAATGCTGCGACTGATCTTCTTAACTGCCACAAAAGAAATTTATATTTTGATGTTCTTAACATTTATCTAACATTAGCAAGAAAGAAAATGATAAAATCTTGATGATATATGGCCCTGAAAATCTCTCATGTCAGTTACAGAATAAGGTGGATTTTTACTTTAATATTAAAATCATAGAGCTTTCTAAGGATCAGATTTGTGGAGGAGATTCAAGGTGTTTATAGGAAAGTAATACTTGTTGCCTAATATAGCATTTAATACTAGTTTGCTCTTCTTAGGTGAAAATTGGGACACTTTGTCCAGCAGAGTTAAGGGCAATCTGTGAAAAAGGCCTTCTTCTGCTAACTATTACGATCCCAGAAATGGAGGTATGCCAAATTGTCAATTCTGCGTTCAGTACATCTGCTGTTATCTGATTGTTTGAGCTTCGGAAGGGGTTTCTGTGTACAAGTATGAATGGTAATGTTATCTGAAATAAAATAAAAAACTTTTCTATTTTTGTGCAGCATATACTTTGGCCTTTTCTACTGAAGATGATTATTCCACAGGCTTATACTGGTGCAGTTGCTATGGTAGGACTTCCTCTGCATCCTCATATTATTTCCCTTTTTTGCATGGAGGTTATTTTAGATACCCAAAATTCAGCTGTTTTATTTGAATGCAATTTCCCAGTTTGTGGGGGCATAGATCTCATGAATTTTAACACTTTGTGCTGCTACAGGTTTGCAGATGCATCTCAGAATTGTGCAGGCATAGATCTAATGGCAATACTATGCTTGCTGAGTGCAAAGCTCGTGCTGATATACCAAATCCCGAGGTAGATTTCTTGTTATATTGAATTTTAGACTTCTCCTTGTGCACTACAAGACAATTGATCTCAGCAACCCTTGTTTTACTTGTGTTAATAGGAGCTTTTTGTTCGCTTGGTGGTGCTTTTGCATGATCCTTTAGCTAGGGAGCAGCTGGCGAGTCAGATTTTGACAGTAAGCATATCATAATCATATTCCTTTTTAACGTGTTTTTAGCTTTTGTCTTAAATTAGAAGGTTTGGAGGAATTTCATGTTATTGTTTATGCTATTTCTTTTCAAAAAATAAATAAATGATATTGGTAATGCTCTGGTGACCATTCACCTTATATTGGAATAGTCTGTAATTCTTCATATGTTGCCTTGCAGGTTCTTTGCTATCTGGCACCTCTCTTTCCAAAAAATATCAACTTGTTTTGGCAAGATGAGGTATATCATCATCATGCAGCTAAAAAATTACGTATTTGAGTTATATTTGGAAGGTTTTATGTTGGAATTTATGTACTGTCATGTTCTCATGAACTTCATTGGGTTAAAAGGTGGTAAATACCCTTGTGACAAAATCTTTTCAGAAAGAGAAGAAAAATTAGTATCTGATGATGATCCGATTTGTGTTACCCAACTTCTTTTGTACCAAATTCCCTGCTATTTCAGTTTTTTTGTTTGTTCTTTCTTTGGGAGGAGAAGAGAGGGGATGGTGGGGGTTGTTAGGTTTCTGTTTTGTTCCTGATGGACTTTTCTTGTCCATCCTGTTTTTGCAATTTCTTCTATATTAAAATTGTTGTTTCCTGGAAAAGAATTTGGCAAAAGATTTCACAGCTAAGAATTTACCTTTGTTTATGTGTTCTATTCTTTTTACTCAATTGCAGTCAAAATGAATGACTAGTAATGCAGTCTAATTAATTTTGTTCTTTGGTAAGCTCTAGATTCCAAAATTAAAGGCATATGTTAGTGACACAGAAGATTTAAGGCAAGATCCTTCTTATCAAGAGACTTGGGACGACATGATAATCAATGTAAGTGCAATTGAACTTTGAAATTCGGTGATATCTGTTTCATTTTTCATAAGTATTCTTGATTTTTGGGCAAAAAACTCATTGGCAAAGTTTTCAATTTTTTTTCTAACATGTTTCTGTAACGTCGTAGTTTTTTCATCTTCCTTCTTTTCTTTTGGAATGGGAGCAATTGGGTTCATGTTGTAAATTGGTAACATATAGGCTCATCCAGATTTCGTTGACAAAGAAGATGAATTAATCACTTTGATTTGTGTGACAGTTTTTTGCAGAATCTTTGGATGTGATTCAAGATTCTGACTGGGTGATACCCCTTGGAAATGCAATTACCAAACAGTATGGACTTTATACATCTGATGACGAACACTCTGCACTTCTTCATCGGTATTATTCCTTCCAAGCCAGTGTTGCTTTACTAGATCCTTACTAGATATGAGGAAGCAATGTTATATTCAGTATTGCTTTATTATGCTCCAAAGAGAGACTATTTTGAATGTTAGCAATGAATTTATGATACTTGCTGAATATGAGAATGTGCACGGTATCGTTGGGTGGCTTACTTTTGTGGTCGATTGGGGTTTCCACTAATGTATCGATTGAGTTGGGAGGTGTTTTTAAAATTTGATTATTATCTTCTCTATTGCAGCTGCTTTGGTGTGTTTCTTCAAAAAGTGAATGACAGGGCCTATGTCCGTGATAAGATAGATTGGATGTATAAACAAGCTAACATCACAATTCCAACAAATAGGCTTGGTTTGGCAAAAGCCATGGGGCTGGTATCTTACTATTCATAGTTAATTTTCTACTCTTTCCATCTTTCCAGCATTTGTTATTCATTCCTTTTGGCCTCCCACGTCCAGGTTGCAGCATCCCACTTGGACACAGTCCTGGAAAAGCTAAAAGGCATTCTGGATAATGTTGAGCAAAGCATTTTTCGAAGGTTCTTGCCTGTCTTCTTGAATGCTATATATATACATTGTTAGATTCTCTGTGCGTGTGTCTCTACTACCCCAAAAGCTTTCTAGCTTTCTTTCTTTCTCTCTTTTTTTAAAGGATTTTGGTACTTCTCATTATGCTGATTACTTTATTCATGATTTTGTGCTTTTCACTTGTTATCCAGAGTATGTTTGCAGATCATTAAGAAATTGCCATCATGGTACATTCAAATTAAACAAAAAGAAATTCGGTGTTGAGAAAAGTAATTATGTGTTTACATTATGAAAAGCTTTATGCTGTTCATTAGGACACCGCATACACTGAAACTGTGCAAACTTCCTCTGTTACCGGTGAAAATTTCAGACCACCACATTTAAATTTCTCCACTACCCACCAAGAGCAGGCACTGGGATATTGTGATTATGCTTCTGGATTTAATTGTGTGTCAAGCTTCCCTTCAAAATTTTGGGAGGGAGGTGGAGAACATGCAACAAATATCATCTGCAAGGGTTTGTTTTTCTCTCCCACAACATGTATCTATAATGCAAGTGGAAACTTTAAGGTGGAATTCTCTAAAAACATAAAAGGAGGTAACAATTTACCCAGCATGAAACAAATGTCTATCAAATAACTTTTAAGATGTGTTCCTTTGATATTTTCAGTAAATGTAGTTACTCATTTAAAAAAATTGTGAGAAATTGTTGACTGTGATGCAGTGTACCTTTATTTCTTTGTTTTATTATTTATTTGTTTATATCTTTTCTGAGTTCCAATTGGCAATTTACTTTTTGTATGGGTGTAAATATATATTTTCTTATCGTATACAACATAAACAATTTTGTTGCTTCATTTATTGCAGATTCTTATCTTTTTTCTCTGATGATTTCAAAACCGAAGAATCTGATGATATACATGCTGCTTTGGCTCTAATGTATGGATATGCTGCGAAATATGCTCCGTCAACCGTAATTGAAGCCAGAATAGATGCACTTGTGGTATGATGTCTCGTCTTTTTCTTATCCCCTCTAACAATCAAGAAATAAAATATTCTTTTCTTCTCCCTTCTTTGTTCTCTGTGAACTTATATCGTGATTCGTTAAAGTGTTAATATTATTCAAAATGTAAAAGTCTAAGAATAGAGAGCAGGTGGTCACTCTCTGTATGCTTCGCGTAAGCTTAGCCATAGTTTCTGGCCAGGGATGTGGGTGATACAGGTTGTTCATTCATACAGATGCACAAATATACATGCATTTCCTTGACTAAGAATAACAGTAGTTGTATTTCTTTAGTATAATGTAATGTGAGTGTAGACTCACACAGATACTGGAAATGAAGTCATGTGGTCTCATGGCTTGAATTTTAGTATAATGCAATCTCAGTGTAGACTCACACAATATACTTGGAGTATTAAGTCACAAGGTCTCATATGCTCGCGCACAAATTCACTCCTGCACGTCCATGTACATACAACAAGATACACATTTAAAAGAAACTTCAGCAGCCTTTTCTCCCTTTTAAAGTGTAAATACATAATGTACTAAGAATCAATGGCATGAAAAGAGGGGATTTGTATAATATAAGTTAGTTAGGTTTGCCACATCATTTTGGCGGTTTAATTTTAATGAGAATTTCATAAAAGTTTACAAATTCTAGGTTCCTATTGCTTAGAATTCTGACCCTATAATGAATTTAAAAAGGCCAATTTATTTGTAAGTAATCATAAGAATTTATAAATTGATTACTTATTTTTAATGTAGGGGACTAATATGCTCTCACGGCTTCTTCATGTGCGCCACCCTACTGCAAAGCAAGCAGTCATTACTGCTATTGATTTACTAGGTTTGTTGAAATCATTAGAAATTGGGTGTCATTTTTACACTTGCTTATTTTTAAAGCTGCTGCTGTGGGCTTGGACTTATTGTGTTTTGTTAAGGTTTTTAATATGCTCTTTATATGAAAATTTTGTTGATAAAACTTTGGCGACTTTCAGTTTATAAACCTTGTTCATTTCCATGTTTTTGTTTATAAAAAAGTTTGAACTTCCAAGAGCTTGTTCCTCTTGGGTTGGTTTACATCTTGCTAAGAGTAGGTTGTCTCTTGAATTGATTCTTTCTTTTATATCACCCCAGGGAATTTTGTTTCTTTCATGCATGTTTCCATAGAGATTGGGGCCATATGTGTGGCTGATTCTTGTTCATGTGGTGCTTGCATAGTTGATTCCAAGGGTGTAGGTCACATACTTTTTCTTTTGGTTAAGTAAACATACTTTCGTTGAAGAAAATCTGTGTAATGGTACATAGTAGACAAACTAAATCTTCTGATCAATGCCTAAGAGTAATTACATCCACCTGAGAACATCATGAAATATAGACAAAACCCTCTAAGACACAACCGCTTCCCATGCTAATTTCTTTTTTCAGTCAATAGTCCAACTTAAACTCTAAAAGAAACATGGGCAATGACATGAGAGATACTGTTTATGTAGTAGATTGGGTGATGGTGTATACATGTTTTGTTGTAAAAGGCTTGATATTTTCCATTAAAGTGAGATATTATAATCACAATCCTCAAAATAGGATACAATTGCTCTTGCATAATGGGATGCAGTTGCTCGCTGGACGCATTTGTTATGTTCTGTGCTATATGGTTTAGATGACTTGCATTCATTAGTACAATGCAACTTTTCAGAAACTTATGTGTTGATATTTCAGGTCGTGCTGTCATTAATGCTGCAGAAAATGGTTCATCATTTCCTTTAAAAAGAAGGGACCAAATGCTTGACTATATATTAACTTTAATGGGACGAGATGACAGTGAAAGCTTTTCAGATTCTAGTCTGGAACTTCTGGACACGCAAGTTAGTAATATTTTTGGAGTTATTGTGTTTATTTTGCCTGAAAAACCATGGAAAATAAGTAAATTCTGGGAAAACACAATTTTCTAGGTGTTTGACTCAATTTTCCACAATCTAGGGAACCATATTTTTCCTAAGATTAGGAGAAACCTGGAAAATGTTTTGGGGGGATATTTTCCAATACAACTATAAATATAAATTTTTTAAAACTTAAAAATTTTATTAAATCTACACCTATTTCCTTTTAGAAATTATTCCATTGCAAATCAATGTCGTAGCAAAATGAATACTTGGAAGGAAAAAATTTCACTAATATATTTCCAAGAAGAAAATGATTGCTTGGTAAATTTTTTGAAACAAACTCCCAAAATGTGATGGTCAACTTCTGTTGTACCTTTTCCAATTTTCTCACTCTTCATTAATTTCTACAGGCCCGTGCTTTAAGTGCCTGCACTACATTGGTCTCTGTGGAGCCAAAACTAACGATTGAAACCAGAAACCATGTATTAAAGGTTTGCTGTTTATTTTGCTGATGCACTATTTGTAACAGGAAACACAATTTTGATTGGTTGTTGCTTAATTTTTATTATTATTTATTGTGATAATTTTGACAGGCCACCTTAGGGTTCTTTGCTTTACCAAATGATCCAATAGATGTCGTCAATCGTCTTATTGACAACCTCATCACTCTCTTGTGTGCGATTCTTCTTACAAGGTATTTTAAATCACATATAGTATGCTTTTCAGAAGTGTTTATTCTTCTCAAACATCATCCTGTCATCATTTTGAAGTCTTGCTCAACTGCTTTGCTTTTTGGTTTTCTTTTTGTTTCCTTTTTTTGTGTGAAAGTTACCAGATGCTTTACCAGGATTCTTTAATAATTTTGGAATATATACTAAATCATGTTATGTGCGATTTTCTATTATTAATTTATTAAGTTGTGAAATATTTGACACCTGCGGGATAAAACTATGAGTTTTCACTCTGGACGGTGAATCCCTCCGATATTTGTTGAGAATACAGATTTTTGTTGTACCCCAAAATTTTGTTTTTTGGTAGGGATTGACGATATAAAAATCTCAAATCAAGAAATTCTAAGCCTTGCATCTCTCAATATATAGAATTTTAGCTTCTTTAGTCATTGTCAACCGGTTTTGGGTTGGACAGTCTCTAACTCTAACGTGGTATCAAAGCGGGCAGTAATATATGTGCCAGGTTCAATTTGGTCACACATGCTCTGCACCACCTAATATAAGTGATACAGATGTTTCACTTAGTAGGCCATATGTGAATTGTAGGCTTCTCCATTCATTGCCAGTTTGTTTTGGGTTGAAGGCTCTAACTTTAACATACATATAATATGTCTTATGTATCCAAGCGTCTCTCTAAAACATACATATTAGCTAACTCCTTTGAGTTATATGTGTTTCTTTTCTTTACAATTTAATGTATAATGATTATGAAGTTATATGTTTTATAAATTAATTAATTAGGGAAATTCTATGGGGTTTATATGTTCCATACATTTCTGCTTTATTTACAATGTCATGCATATTGCTTCTGATAAGCATTATATGACAATTTAGTGGAGAAGATGGGAGAAGTCGAGCAGAGCAGTTATTGCACATCTTGAGACAAATTGATCAGTATGTTTCTTCACCTATGGATTATCAAAGGAGAAGAGGTTGTCTTGCAGTACATGAGATGCTTCTCAAGTTTCGGACAGTTTGCATCACTGCACATTGTGCCCTGGGCTGCCAAGGAAGTTGCACGCACAACAAGCAATTTGACCGTAACTTGCATGGGAACTTTTCCAACTTACCATGTAAAAATATCTCTTGAAACAGCTTTCCATTTATTTTTGCTTTTGCCTACCCGCATTCTTATCATTTTGTTCAACTGCCAGCGGCTTTTGTATTGCCAAGTCGTGAGGCCTTGTCATTGGGAGACAGGGTCATTATGTATCTTCCACGTTGTGCAGACACTAATTCTGAAGTTAGAACAGTCTCTGCGCAGGTAATGTTTTTGCAGACTTAGCCTTTTTTTAAGCGTCACTTAAGTTACATTTGGTTAATCCCCCATAGTGAAATATGTTACCCTCATTGTTATCTGGAAATGCATATGGATATCTAAATATTGTTTCTCAATTTGGCTGCATGTGACCTAACTCTCTCTCTGTGTATAGATTCTTGATCAGCTTTTTAGCATCTCACTTTCACTTCCACGGCCTGAAACTTCCAGTTATGGTGTGGACATAGAATTGTCCTACAGTGCTTTATCTTCCCTTGAGGATGTCATCGCTATTTTGAGGAGTGTAGGTTCATTGCCAGTTCTTTTCATACATTTACCTGCTTTCTTAATTTTTCTTCTGTTCTCTCATCATATCTTTCATGCGAAACCATGGGTGGACAAATGTAAAACTACGGAAATCTTTTGGTTCTTCTATATTCCCAGGATGCTTCTATAGATCCATCTGAGGTTTTCAGCAGAATTATTTCCTCTGTTTGCATATTACTGACAAAGAACGAGGTAATTGCTTTTTTGATGAATATGTTTTTCAAAATTGAAACCAATAGTCCAACAACTTCATCTTATTCTTGAGGAATCCTTGCAGCTTATAGCTACTCTGCATGGTTGCACATCAGCTATATGTGATAAGATCAAGCAATCAGCTGAAGGGGCCATTCAAGCTGTAATTGAGTTTGTCACAAGAAGAGGGAAAGAACTGAGTGAAGCTGATGTTTCAAGGTTACCAAATAATGAAAATTTAAATTAGTAACATATTTCAAAAGGGAATACAGAGTGTAGAGAGCTTTTCTCCTTTTGATTAAGAAATATATTTATATGTTCTCTCACTTTGATAGTATATATTGTGTGTGTGTCTATAGGACGACCCAAGCTCTGCTGATGGCTGCCACCCATGTAACTGAGAAGCATTTACGTCAGGAAACTCTTGCTGCTGTATCTTTTTTAACCTCTATTATATAGACCGTCCCCTTCTTAAAAGGATCCCTCTTACTATGAAAGAAAGGGACCACCATATTGGGGCCTATCTGGCAACGTGCTCCAATGATCTAAACTGTATATCTTTGGGTCTCTGTTCAAGGATCATCCTTCGAAAAAAATCAACCAAGTAGGAAAGTTTTTAGCCATTTGATTATCATGGTAATTTTCACTGCTTATGGGAAAAATTGTAATTTTCTTTTGATAAAAGAGGAATCTCGCTTTTGGAGCTGCTTATCTAAGTGTATAACTCTTTATTGTTGCCTGTTTTAACCTCTTTGCTGGTTGTGTCAGAAACGTCAGTACACTTGTCTATCTTTAATCCTTACTTCTGATAGGTAGTTCTGTTTTTCTTTTGGTTCTCTTTCCAATATTTGTGAAGTATCCTTAACTGCCAGAAGATTTCTTCTCTAGCCGAGAGCACTAGTTCGAAAGTTGTCTTCAATGAAGTTTTGGCCACATCTGGAAGGGATATAGTAACAAAAGATATATCTAGACTACGTGGTGGCTGGCCAATGCAGGATGCATTTTATGTGAGTCCCACGTGGCTTTCAGTTAGGATATTTTTATCTGTATCAGAGTTTTTGTTTACTGAAATATTACCAATAAAGTTCAAAAGGTTATATTGCTTCTGTTGCAATTGAGAATTGTGGTTGGTTGACCAAACATGAGAGAGAGAGAGAGAGAGAGAGAGAGAGAGAGAGAGAGAGAGAGTGTGTGTGTGTGTGTGTGTATGTTCTCCTTGCTTTGATTTGTTCAGTTTGATCTTAACAGTATTTATTCAGTCTTCTTCGTAACTTCTTGTAAGTTTATTATTTGACATTTGTCCTGCAGGCATTTTCCCAGCATACAGTTCTTTCATCTTTGTTCCTGGAGCATGTGATAGGTGTCTTTGGCCAGTATCCCATCCATAAAGGTGATTCAGTAAAAGGAGACAATCCTAGCCATTTGGTTGACGGTCAAATGGAGAATGACATTCTACAAGCTGCTATTATTGCTGTCACTGCATTTTTCAGGTTTCTAGAATTAGCCTTGATTATCAAAATTTCAGATGTATTTATTCAGGTTAGTCGATTTTATTATGTTCCACTTTTTTTTGTAGGGGTGGTGGTAAAATAGGCAAGAAGGCTGTTCAACAAAATTATGCTTCTGTTCTTGCTGAACTCACTCTCCAATTGGGAACTTGTCATGGTCTAGCTAGCTGTGGTCAACATGATCCATTACGGTAAGCATCTAGTACCCACATTTTTTATATATTGGTAATGTTATGTTGCCAGACAATTTGAGAAGATTAGATGCTTGTGTTGCCAGATTGGGAATCTGGACCACCTAATTAATGGCTCAGATTCAGTCTGGAAAAAAGAGCATGTCCGCTATGTATATTTTGTTCTTTTTCCAGAGAATTTGACGTGTACCAGATTGTCAGTTAAGACAGCACATCCAAATACAATTGTACCTCTTGTTTGACAGTTTGATGCCAACATAACATGTCAGACTGTGATTGGCAAGAAACTTACCCTGTATAAAGATCAACACACACATGTGAGTTGTAAGAATGTGTAGAGTTTAACTGTTAAATTTGTTATTTTGTCCCACTTTTCATGCTCTGTCAGGGCTCTTCTAACTGCATTCCAAGCGTTCTGTGAATGTGTTGGAGATCTTGAGATGGGAAAGGTAGAAAAGGATATAAAGACAACAATTACTCAGCTATTTTATTATGGATTCTTCAATTGTTTCTTGCAATCTGAAGGGAATGTAATTTAGATGTACTATCTATAGATTCTGGCTAGAGATGGAGAGCATAATGAAAATGAGAGGTGGATCAATCTTATTGGAGACATAGCGGGCTGCATCTCTATAAAAAGACCAAAAGAGGTAATATGGTTGACTTGAGACGATTTCATATTATTGTTTTAAATATCTAGTTTTATTCTGTGATCTTTAGTGGAACTTATTAGTTGAGATGAAAACAACATATGACAAATGACACTAGGTGGAGACTTCTAAGAGATAAATGTTTAAGCTGTGTTCTACTTCTTATAGTGAATTTGTTGATAGTGGTAGCTTGCCAATTTCTTATGGACACTTTTTTTTAAAGGTTCAAAGCATAAGTGTAATTTTAAGTAAATCATTAAATCGACACCAAAGATACCAAAGGGAAGCTGCAGCTGCTGCATTATCAGAGTTTGTTCGCTACAGGTATGCACAATATGTCAATTAATGCTCTCAACTTTTTATTGGTTTCATTTATTTCACTTTATTTAGTATATAGGTTATTTTTTATTTCCATGATATGAATTGTTATCGTGGGATCTGGTTGTTGCAAACATTGTTTGCTTGAAATGTCATTGTCGGTAATGTGGCTATTTTTCGTTCACCTTTGTGATTACCTGGGCCTGTATCATTGTTCCTGTCCATAATAACAATTGTTTGCTCTCTTTCCTTCAGTTTCTTGTGTGCTTTTGAGATTCAATTTAGTTCTTTGCTTATTGTTAGTTTAGTTGCTTTTTTGTGTTATTAGAAAAAATGATTGGTCAACTTTTTATTTCAAGTTATTAAATAATATTCTTGACAATGCAGTGATGGATTTGGCTCCCTATTGGAGCAGATCGTGGAGGTGTTGTGTCGACATGTATCAGATGAGTCTCCAACAGTTAGGCGCTTGTGTTTGAGAGGACTAGTACAGGTTTCCCGATTCTTACACACAATTGTCAGGAATGATTGTTTAGATTTTTATGCATGCTTCTCTTTCCTTAGTTTTTCTTTTTATAATTATCAGTTTTTGCTGAAAAGCTTTCCATATATGAATATGTGCACTTCTCACTTCACTCATTGGTGTTTGTATGCATGTGCTTTTAGTTATATTTGTTTTGAGGTAAGCATTGCATTGTTTGTTGGAAAAAGAATTCTATTCTGGTATAGAATTTTCTTTGGCTTTCAAGAGAAAAGAGTCATTCGATTTCTTTTGGACTTTGGACGATGTTTTGTAATCATATGTCCATTCTCAATCTTGTTATTCTGCGTGCCTGAGAAAATTGTCTGATTTGAACATTTTTGTTTGATTGTTTGTCCTTCATATAGAATTATATGCCTATGGATCTTATTATTTCTTGTTGTATTATATTCTTATTTTCATTCTTTGCACTGTGGAGGAAATGACATTTCTCAAACTATTGAGTTGCAGATACCTTCAATCCATATGTTGCAGTACACAACTCAAGTTCTGGGTGTAATATTAGCTTTACTCGATGATTCTGATGAATCTGTGCAATTAACTGCAGTCTCTTGCTTACTCACGGTGACTCCCACTCCCTTTTTCTCTCGTGCATGTTTGTAATTTAATTTTTAAGAATTATCTTTTGATTACTTTTATTTTTCGTAATCATTGCTTTACTATCAATTTTTGAGTACTCATTTCTCATGTATTAGATGCTTGAGGCATCACCCAACGATGCAGTGGACCCCATTTTGCTTAATCTTTCTGTACGGCTTCGAAATCTTCAGGTGCAGTACTTCACTCTTTAATAATACTGTTCAAGAAATTATTTATGTTTCTTGGTACCTCCTTTGTTACCATATTTTGATTCCGTATGATAAAATGTTTCCAAAATACTTGTAAAGTTGTGTACTTGTTCAAGGATATGTTGGTAGTTTATATTTTAGGCTTATTTATTGTTTTCCCTCTTGTGCTTTACCGAAAATCTCAATTTCCCCCCTACATTTCAATTGGGTCAATGTGCCACCTGTGATTTCATCCGTGTCCCATGTTCCCCATTCCTCCAATTTTCAATGTTCAACATTGATTCTTTTTAGCGAAAGAGGTTGCCAGTAGTATCAGAATTTGCCAACATCCTGGTGACATATCATGGGGGATGCTGGCAACACATGGAAGGATAAACCTTCCACCCCCACATCAATGCCCGCACTCCTAAAAATTTGGTAATTCATTACAAAGATCTAATCATGAACGTTTCCTTCCTAAATTAATTTTGTTATTAAGTCTTCGGAGGAGCCGATAATAACACTTTCTATAAACATTCTTCAAATCCCTTTACTTTGCACGTACTAACCATGACATAATGCTGGGAAAGGATTAAAAAGCCTCTTCTAGAAATGAAGGGAGGAGGGACTTTGGTAAACAGTGGAAATTAACTTTTGAGGGATGTTCCCGGAAGTTATTTTTTAAGAAACTAGGTTAGAACAGTCTTTAAATTGGGCCCAAGGATACCATGCATTTTATATCACTTAATATTTGGAAATAAGTTGGCATCTTGCATGTTGTTTGGAGTATGTTTCATTTGATTTTGCTCATATGTAGACTAATGTACCACATGTTTGAAACAGGTATGCATGAACCCAAAGATGCGAGCTAATGCTTTTGCAGCTTTTGGAGCACTAAGCAACTACGGAATTGGGGCACAGCACGAAGCATTTCTTGAGCAGGTCTCTTACTCATTCTGATCCTATGAAGAACTAACTTTGTTTTCATTTTTAAGAATTGTACCCTTTTTCTTTGATGACCTATGAATGGTCAATGTGAGCATAGACATTATTTAGATTATCATGGTTTAAATTTTTTTGGCGGTAGTTTACTCAATTATTGTTCTAACTTAGCCACTTGTTTAATTATTTATGGTTAATGGAATAACTTTCCAACTTAACAGGGGTTTACCTATAAAAGCTCATATAGTTGTAATTTCTTTTCTCAGGTACATGCTGCCATCCCACGCTTGGTTCTGCATTTGCATGATGATGATGTTAGTGTGCGACAGGCTTGCCGGGTAATTGGTTAAAATCCCTTTTACATCTTCTGTGCACGAAGCTTTACAGATACATTTTTGACTTATTTTTTCTAGTGATAAATAGAGTACTCTCAAACGAATTGCCCCCTTGCTGGAAATGGAAGGATTGTTGCCCTTGTTCAACATGCATTGCTTCAATCATGATCATCGGTATCCCTTGACATATTTTGAGGCCGAGTTTATGAAATGATTATGGCAGTAAAACTTTATATGGATACCTGAAGTCACACCAACTGTTCTCTTTTCAGAACTGACTACGAGGACTTTGTCAGAGACCTTACAAAGCAATTTGCTCAGCATCTTCCCTCTAGAGTTGATACTTACATGGCATCGACAATACAGGTTCCCATGCTGGAAAGCCTTCATTTTTTTTTTATATGAAAAATATATGTCTTGGTTGCCATGTTAAGTGAATGTAATGCATATTTCAACTGAAGCATGAGATAGCCTTAACCCTGCTAAGGGGTGGCAGCACCAAATGCCTATCGAAAAGGAAAGTTAAGGGTTCACTGTTTCTCCTACTCTGTACACCTACATCTCATCTTAGATCCTACACCTTCTAGCCTTCTACAAACACCTGCATCCATGTCCTTTAGAGCTTTTATAACTTGAAATTTTTTACCACGCTGCTCACTCTGCCAAATGGTCTCATCCCTCTTGTGCTTGTTTGGGGTCTTAGCCTTCTGTCATCACACCAAGCTGTTTAATATCGATATTCATGTTAAACATGTTAATTGACTGATTTAAATTGGCATATCATGAAGATTAATGCTTGCTATATGTACCAAGTTGGCTTGATAAGATGGTGTGGCAGCTTGCATGGCAAGCCACTGATGGCTCGTTACATGCTGGGGTAGAGTAGTGTGATACGCATAGAGTGCCATGTAAGCTGTTACATCAGTTTCCAAACTAAAGTTTCTACAAGTTTTAGTGTTTTTTCCTATCATAAATAATGGTTGGCCTTTATAGATACTTCATAATGTCCTGTGATTTTATGGGTATAAGCCTAGCACTTCAAATGGTTATGTTACCTGTTTCCTTTTTTGCAATATGTGTACCAAAAGACTTGTCTTGCATTTTTTATGTTGCAGGCTTTCGATGCACCATGGCCAATAATTCAGGCAAATGCTATATACTTCTCCAGTTGTATGCTATCTCTGTCAGATGATCAGCACATTTTGACTCTCTATTATGCACAGGTCAGTTTCAGACAAGCGCTATCTTTTTATGACATAGCAAAGACTAACATAGGATATTGATATTCACAAAGATTCATGGCTTCATATAGGTGTTTGGAACATTAGTAGGCAAAATGAGTAAGTCAGCAGATGCGGTGGTGAGAGCAACATGTTCTTCTGCTCTTGGTTTGTTATTAAAATTCTCAAAGTCATCCTCATGGAAAGCAGCTCGAGTTGATCGTGTGGAATCAGGTCGAAGAAGTCATGATTCTTCAGCCTAAAATGAAGCAGAAATCTATAAAAGAGAAATTCAAATGGTCATCTTCATCTGTGTACTCGAAAACACATCCCCATGTTTGATGACTTGGATCCTGGATGACCACAAGTTCCAGAGTTTGAAGAAAAAGCAATGCATGAGGGAATGTGGAAGTCATGATGTTCATTTTCAAGGTGCAGAATGAAGCAGCTAGGGTGAATGTTTAGAGCTCTGCATTGACCTCTTTAGTATGTAGGGTTATCGAATATCGATGTCTATAATTGTAAGTGACTTATGCCAATTTCTCAGCTGTTGTAAATCATGTCAATTGTAGCCTTGTCAGTTGTCAATCCATAATTTGTGCCTAGGGTCATCTGTGTATTTGTTTGTTGTAGATTTATGTCATATGCATAATTTAGACTTGTCTTGTAACATTCTGCCGATTTACCCAGAAACAAGTGAGTGTGTAAAATATTTGTAAATTCCAGTGTTTAAACATACTATCGGTCATATGTGAACCATTTGTCACTTCATTTGCATATGAATTTTTGTCACGTGCTCTACGTCATCCAGTTGATTTTGAGTTTGAATGCTCTAAAATCACATGAATTTGAAGATTTTCATCGAATTATGAATGTTGCAATGGAAGCTCTCTCTTTCTTATGTATATATAGAATGTGTGTAATTTTTGTTTAAAGGTAAGAATAATGTTGCGCACACTGAAGCTGCTGCCTCCGCATTCACAATTTTTATAGTCCATGAAAGCCTGCAGCTTCCTCTGTTTACTTCTTTCAACTTCTATTCTATAAATATCTGTAGGAAATGCAGCCAAGTGAAAAGTCCTGCATGAAAGGGGAAAGAGAGGAGATGCAAAGAGAATGAAAGTTATGTGGAAGTGGGAAAACAGCCCACGGAATTCTGATCCATGAATTCTTCTTTCTTTGGATAACAAACAAATGCATATGTATGCTCTTACGTCACCAGAAAACTCACCATTGTCTGCTAGCAACAATTTTGTTATTTAACCCAAGTAAGAGGGTCTACTTCATAGAGCAACAATTTTATTTTCCATGGCTTCCCGTGATGAAGAGCGCCAGCTTCACTTTGTCTTGTTTCCTTTCATGGCCCAAGGCCACATGATCCCAATGATGGACTTTGCCAGGCTGTTGGCACAAAGAGGCATCACCATCACCATAGTCACCACCCCGCATAACGCCGCCCGTTTTCAAACAGTTGTTACTCGTGCCATACAATCTGGGCTCCAAATCCGGTTGGTCCAACTGAGATTTCCATCTGAAGAAGCAGGGTTGCCGGACGGGTGCGAGAACCTTGACATGCTACCTGCAATAGGTTCGGCAGATAAATTTTTTTTTGCAACTGCCCTGCTACAACAGCCGGCGGAGAAATTGTTTGAAGAGCTAACTCCCAAGCCAAATGCAATATTCTCTGACGTGTGTTTGCCATGGACAATCAGCATTGCCCAGAAGTTTCACATTCCAAGGATATCATTCAGTGGATTCTGTTGCTTTTGCCTCCTTTGCGTCCACAGTTTACATACATCCAAGGTTCTTGAGAATGTAACATCCGATTCGGAGTACTTTGTTGTGCCTGACTTCCCTGATCGATTCGAGGTTACCAAAGCTCAGTTGCCAGGACCCCTGACTCCAAATATGACAGATTTTTATGACCAACTTGAAGCAGCCGAGAAGGCAACATATGGGATAATCATGAATACTTTTGAAGAATTGGAGCCAGCATATGTTGAAGCATACAAGAAGGCGGCTAAAGTCTGGTGTATAGGCCCGGCTTCGCTATGCAACAAAGATGACTTGGATAAGGCGCATAGAGGTAACGAGGCCTCCATTGGCGAACATCACTGCTTGAAGTGGCTTGACTCATGGGAACCAGGTTCTGTAGTTTATGCTTGCCTTGGAAGTTTATGCAATCTCATAACCGACCAGCTGATAGAGCTTGCATTGGGTTTAGAGGCATCAGAAAAACCATTCATTTGGGTTGTAAGGGGATGCAGTCAATCAGAGGAGTTGGAAAATTGGATTGCAGAAACTGGATTCGAGGAAAGAACGAAAGCAAGGAGCCTTTTGATTCGGGGTTGGGCACCGCAAACACTCATATTATCACACCCTGCAGTTGGGGGGTTCTTAACACATTGTGGTTGGAATTCGAAGTTGGAAGGGATATGTGCAGGGCTGCCCTTAGTCACATGGCCACTGTTCGCAGACCAATTTCTCAATGAAAAACTAGTTGTACAAGTTCTTAAAATTGCTGTGAGTGTTGGGGTGGAATATCCAGTAAAGTGGGGAGAGGAAGAGAAGATTGGGGTAATGGTGAGAAAGGAAAATGTGCAGGAAGCCATAGAGAAAATGATGGATGGAGAAGAAAGACAAGGGAGAACAGAGAGAGCCAGAGAGTTTGGAGAGATGGCAAAGAAAGCAGTAGCAGAAGGTGGATCTTCTCACCTTAACATTACACAGCTAATCCAAGATATCATGCAACAAGGAAGTAATTGCAGTGAGAATTTCAGAAAGTGAGAGATAAAAGATAGATTTCCAACTTCTTTTTTACGAGACTAACATATTGAATATCCATCCTACAAGCTTAAACCAATTTGTACGGAATTCCTTTATTTACTTCTTTTACCTTCTATGGTAATAGTAGGCGCTATTTCAATTTTCCGTATTTAGATGTGTGGGAGATATAGGGTTGCCTGGTTCGATACAAGTCATGAATGGAAATTAGCATAACCTTTATATCGGAAAAGTATCACAATAATCTAAGATAAAATTCCACACATGTATGGATCCATTGGACCTCATTTCACCCAGGCCAAAAGACCTTCACCCTTAATCTTTTCTCTCCTCCCTGCACACACCGATGGTCACCAACAGAATGCTTACATCTCACAATCTGCTACTTTGCAATGAAGAATTTCTTTAGCCATAGTCAAAGTTTGCTGCTGCCTAACTTCATACTCCTTATCTTGTGGGCAAAATCACCGTGATATTTTCATCAGTTTCAACGTATCTTGCTAGTTTGGACTCTGGGGTGGTGCAAGTGGCTCCACCGCACAAGGCTCTTGATTTTTTAAGGTCACCGAAAAAAAAAGTTGACATAGATCCAAATTTCCATTGAGAAGTTGGGTTTAATCCTTGGATTTAGTGACTTTGATACAAGTCCTTTGACTTTTGTGCCACATAGGATTACATTCCTTTTTAATATTTTATGATATAATATTTTTATTTTTATTTTTATTTTTTCACCCTCATATTTTGTTCCAATGTTGCCCCTATGCCTTGAATTGAGTAATAATAATTCACGTGATAATCTGAAGCCATTTACCACATTTGTCATTGAATAGAAAAGGAAAATATCTCAAATATATCCCAGGTAATACGTATTCTGGGTATAATTAAGCCTATGAAATGTGTGATATAAGCTACCTATTACACAGGTATTCGTTGTATCTTTGTTTACATTGACTGGCATCTTGTGGTAGAGGTACAATATGAATTAGTTACCTTTGATACAGGTATTACATTCTTAGCGTTGAAGAAAACTTCATCTCATATGTTTCTACCTAGGTATTTTTTACTATAGGTATTTTTCGTCGTCTACCCATTCACCAGGTATAATTAAATAACAGATGTGGAATCTATGTACTTTTCTGAGGAAAAAACCTGTGGTATAGGCATAGTTTTCTAATGCCACCTACATAATAGGTAGGTGTTTAAGGAAAACGAATCATTTCCAGAAAAACAATTCCAAATGATTTTTTATTATTTAGGGATTAAAAAATACTTTGTTTCGTTTAATTTAAGATCTATATTCAAAGTCATGGGTTTTTTTTCAAAGGAGAAGGTTCAAATATGAAAGGAAGGTTCTTCCTCAATTAAGTGAGAAGCACCCTTGACTGCATCCAACCACTAAAGCGTTTACATTGAAAGGTAATCTATTCAACCCTATGTGAGGAACTGCACTTCAGTAACCCAATGTCAGAAGACCCAATCCCTATTTTTTCGACAATTGATTTCTTACTTTTGACAATCAGGTTCCTAAAATTTTCGTATCCAAAAAAATCTCCATTAAAGTAGCAAGAAATCTGCAGCAACTGGGACGAAATCTGCAGCGCTTTGGACTAAATGAACATGATTGCAGGAAATAACCATGAAAGTTGGGATGTGTCGATCTATTTACCATTTCTATTTAATGGCATTGGAAGTAATTAAGTTTAAAAACAAGGACAAACTCTTTGTTTATATGTACACATGTTGACTTGGAGGACTTCTATTGAGGAGTCCAATATTGATGTCCTGCATCCATTATATCTAAAAAAATTAGGACTTGTAACAATTTCTTTATATTATATATATTAATATTATAGAAATTGTATATATACTTTAGCGTGCTACATATTATTACAAAAGTGTGTGTGGCGGGAGCTTGCTTTGTAGTGCATATCCGTTAATAGAAAGGCTCGTGTTTGAGTCTCATTGAAGTCATTCTACCTATTATTATTATTATTGAGAAATTGACAATTCCTTTGTTTGGCAACTTAAGCATGGAATTTATTAAATGACGCGCGGAAAAATCGTGGAAATTGAGGCATCAAACTCCCAAGTTTAATTTCCACCAAAATAGGCGTCATTTAACAATTTCCATAGTGCGAGAATTCATATTTTCCAGTGTGCCAAAACTTGTATTAAAAAAACAGAGCCGAACTTTTCATTAAAAGAAAAAAAATGCCAAAATTCATTTCACAATTATTGTTTATAAAATGATCTTTTTTATGGTTACGCTAGTACAATGGTATTATGATATTTTCGTGTTAAAGAGCACTCACATGATTGGGATGAAGAAATGCGATCTTATTTGAACCGTATGTACAATGGAAAAAAAGTTGATTGTATTGATCAATTCTGAATTAGCAGAAGTGCATTCAAAAGTTATGTAGAATTTTAGAAGAAAATGGTGGGTTGGTTCGAACAAGAAATATTTCAATTGAAAAATCTATAGCAATATTTTTGAAAATAATTACTCATAACTTGAAATACATAGTCATTGGTTTTGACTATTACCGTTCAATCGAAACAATTAGTCAACAATTTAACAGAGTCTTATATGCAATGATGAGAATTAGTGAAGAATACATAAAATTCTAGCCAAGTACTGTTGGGAGTTCCAAAAGAAGCAAATGGCAGTGATTTGAGGTACTTATATAACTAGAAAAGAAAAAAAGATTTTTATTTTATTTTTCAACTAGTTATCTTAAGTTTCATACTTATATTGTTTTATATTTCATGTTTAGAATTGTCTTGCGGCGCTTGATGGAACTCACATTCCAATAATAGTGTCGGCAGAAGAAAGACCAAGATAACGAAATATTTAATTTCTGTCATTTACAATTTACATGAGTTATCCAAATATTGAAATTTTCAATTTTCTGTCGTTTACAAAATTCGACATACATAAATCCAAACATTGAAATTTTCAATTGCCAGAAATTGAAATGACGGAAATCTAAATTCCGTCATTTTAGAATTCTATGTAATTTGCAATTCTTTCATCCAAACAGAGGCCTAAGGTATGTTTTTGTCATTACATGTTTATTGATGATGACTTTTAGTCATAAGTATTTTTGTATTAGATTATATGAGGCCCTAATTTAATGGGCCCTGCGGGCTGTATTCAATTGAGATTTTAAAAGATTATTTTGGGATAAATAAGTCTTGTGGTATTCAATTAAGACTTTTAAATCATCTAAACAAGTCTTGTAGTATTCCATTAAGACTATTAGGATTTTTTAAAGTGAGTGTCAAAATCTTGTGGTATTCAATCAAGACTTTAAACAAGTAACAAAAAGTCTTATGGTATTCAAAAACTTGTGAATTTCGAAGGATTTTTTCAAATGCGAAATTGTGTGAGACTTTTTAGTGAGATGTATCCCTATCTCAAATCCCACCCTAATCCATGAGACTTTTTGTTTTCACGTGAGATTGTTTTTTGTGCTCATCCACTTCGCCTTCTCTCAAAGCCAACTTCAACACCCAAAGCTTCACCGCCACCAGTCATCTCTGCAACTCTACCTGCAAACCCGCTTCACCTTCTCTACTGTACCTGCAAACCCACTTCACCTTCACTGCATATAGCCATGATTCATGTTGTTTACTCATAGGAGGTTTGGGAGAATTTCAAGGGAAGTAACTTTTCGTCTCTTCTTTCCTTTTACCCTTTTTTCCTAGGGAATAGTATACATTACAACCAAGCATATTGTTACTCTATACATGTTAACTTTCTTATGCAGGTTTTTTTTTGGAGCTTTGAGATTCAATGAAACTATCCATTAGACGAACAAGACTAGAAATTCACACAGAAGATGACCAACGAGAATACTTCTTTTTTGTTCTTGTTGCCTCGGTCAGCATGGATAGAAGAGAAAAATAAGGTGGTAGGGGATAGAAGAGAAAATACTACCACAAAAAAAAACATAGGGCAGAAACTCCACTTGCGTAGAACCATATGATATCTCATAACAGTAATAGTTCATAAGGTAACACCAGGAGCAGGGCTAGAATTGTAAACTATTTGAGTGGAGTTACTAGCTGTGCTGTAACATCCCACATCGACCAATGGAGAGGGAGTGATGTGCCTTATAAGTACATGCCCACCTCTATCTAGCACGAGGCCTTTTGGGAGCTCATTGGCTTCGAAGTCATGGGAACTCTGAAGTTAAGCAAATTGAGGCTAGAGCAATCCCAGGATGGGTGACCTATTGGGAAGTTGTTCGTGAGTTCCCAGAAACAAAACTATGAGGGCAGAGAGGGGAGCCTAAAGCGAACAATATCGTGCTACGGCGGAGCCGATCCCGGGATATGACAATTTGGTATCATAGTCACTCTGCCGTGTTGTGCGAGTGTGTCAACGAGGACGTCGGGCCCCTAAGGGGGGTGGATTGTAACATCCCACATTGACGAACGGAGAGGGGGTGATGTGCCTTATATGTACATGCTTGCCTCCATCTAGCACGAGGTCTTTTGAGAGCTCATTGACTTCGTAGTCATGGGAACTCCAAAGTTAAGCGAATTGAGGCTAAAAGAACCAGGAATCTGGGTCTCCCATCCAATTACCGGGTTCATATAGTTGACTGAATTGTTTAAAGTTTCACATTTTGGTTTGGGCTATGGCTTTATAGTCGAACCCAGTTGTAAATCCTATGATATAAATCCATATGGTCCTTTCAAATCTTATAAAATCTTATGATATAATCTTTAAAATTCAAAAGTTAAAAATCTTGATTATACAAAATTATCAATAAAATCTTATAAGTCATTATATTCTAATTAAATCAACTAGATTTTTTTATCCTTAAATAGTCTTTTAAAATCTCAATTGAATACACCCCCTAGTACACGAAAGAGAAAAGTCACAGGTGAAATTGTCCACAAAGGTCTTTTCTACTCGAATCTTTAGAATCTTCTTTGGACAAACTAATAATGTATAGGTATGCGCTTACGTCACCAACAAAGAACAATTGCCTGGAACCATCAAACCCTTGATGTATCAGTACTTAAACAGGATATTTAAGCCTGCCCAATTCATAGAACATTATTGTTGTTCACCCCTTTCTCTTAATTTCCATGGCTTCTCATCAAGACCACCAGCTTCACTTTGTGTTCTTTCCTCTAATGGCTTCAGGCCACATGATCCCATTGATAGACATTGCTAGATTGTTTGCACAACAAGGCATCATTGTCACCATATTCACCACCCCCCACAATGCAGCCCGATTTCAAGCAGTTCTTACTCGAGACATAGAATCCGGGCTCCAAATCCGAATAATCCAAGTGAAGTTTCCAGCCGAAGAAGTAGGATTGCCCGAAGGCTGCGAAAACTTCGACATGCTTCCTTCACCAAACTTGGTCGTCAATCTCTCTGCTGCAACTACCTTGCTTCACAAGCCAGTAGAGAAATTGTTTGAAGAGCTAACTCCAAAGCCAAACTGCATAATCTCAGACATGTGTTTAACATGGACAACCAGCATTGCCAGCAAGTATCACATTCCAAGGATATCTTTCTCTGGAAGAGGCTGCTTCTGTGACTTGTGCGTTCACAATTTGCGTGTATCCAACGTGCTTGAGAGTGTAACGTCTGATTCAGAGTACCTTGTTCTGCCTGACCTGCCTGATCGAATTGAGATGACGAAAGCTCAGCTTCCAGAGGGGACAGTGACAGCAAGACTGAAAGATTTTCGTGACAAAATAATAGCAGCTGAGACTGAGATGACAGGACCCGACCCGATTTTCGCTTTGAAAACCGAGCCGACTCCTGTGCGTGTCCGACACCTGGCAATTGTCGGACACAAATGACTTTTTTAACCTTTTTCTTAATTCATTTCCTTTCGACTTCTGCCGAAAATTCGGCAGAGTCTCCCCTGTATTTTGACCATACCCAAAGTCTTCCACCTGCCAAACAGTCTCAGAAATCCTACCAACAGCCAGACTAAATCAACAACAGTTTCCAACCTCAGTTCCTTAAGTTTAACAGGATATCAGAGCATTTCTATACAAATTTACAGGATTAACAAAAGAGTTACAACGAAATCCTACACTTTGGTGGTGGGGCGGGAGCTAAGCTGATGGCCCGGGTGGTTTCCTTCGTTCTTCTAAGGCCTGGGGGCGAAAAACAAGTTAAAATTGTGAGTGGACAAAAATAATGTTCGAGAAAACATTTGAGAACATAATAACCCCCGTTTTGAAAAAACATAGGGATAAAACTATAATCTGCTCATAATCAACTCGAAATATTCAATTAAACGTAAATACACATAATTTCATAAATATTCAATAATATGCACAATATATTCTAGTGATATGTACGGAGTATCAAAGATACTAATAGAAAGGCATGAAATTGTAACTGCATTAAAAACTTAAAATCCTTTAAAACTGCCACCTAATTGTACCCCTGATGGCCGTCAATTCCCTGGCAGGTCTCGGGCGTCACACAGGCTACCCGAGCCGCAAACTGGCGAAATCAGGGGACTATGATCAGCCTGATCCGCCGGCAGATCCTCGATGACACCAAGTCACTCGAGTCGCTCAGGCAGGATGCAGGGGACCGTAGTCAGCCTGATCCGCAATCCTGGCAGGTCTCGGGGACACAGAGTCAGCCGAGCCGCAATCCTGGCAGGTCTCGGGACATCAAGTCTGCCGAGCCGCAAATCCTGGCACTCACGGTCCGAGCGTCCCCGGAACTCGTGAGGCAAGTCAAGTGCACTGACTAACTGAAATCAGACCGGATGTCCGTCGACGTCGGTCCAACTCTGGGTAATCACCAACTGTAGGGCGGGTACATGGTGGTCTGAAATAACTGTTTCTGATAAAAACTGATCTACTCTGAACTCTGGTAAATCTGAACTAAATCACTAATTTGGCCTCAAAATCACAAATCTGCTGCTTGTCTAGTTTTATAAAAATAAGGGCATTGCATCATAAAATTTATGCTGAAATTACTTATTCAAGATCAAATATAAAATATAATTATAAAATCTTTTTGAGAAAGAAAAGTCCACTCACTGCTGGTCCGAGCTAGCTGGACCTCTCGAGGGTCTCTCCTGTGAATAGCCGGACTCCTGGTGCCTGCTTAATCAAGATTAATAAATTAAACAACTGCTGGATAAATAAAATTTAAATTAAACACCCTGCCCCCGGCTCCTAGAAATACATGTGTTTCATCCTGAGTTACTCCTATGCCCACATTAGCCCTTTCTGACACTGGGACCGGTTTTGGAAGGTCCGATGCTCTGTTAAGCGAGAAACCGTCAGATCGGCGGACCCGGGACCTGTGGGGTCCACGGTGTCCGATGGCCGATCGGAGCTTCCCGGAAGGTTTCTCATACAACGGGAACCATGTTCTGCGAATTTGGTCCGAATCGGACGGTCGGATTGGCCAAAATCGCGTTATCGTTTAAAACTCAAACCCTAGCCCCATGGTTCGCGATTTCGGAGTATCCGGGACTCCGATTCGCAATCCGTCGAATCCTACGCGATCCTGAAATCACGTAGACCGACATATCCAAAATTCAGCGCGATCCAACGATTAAACGGTACTGCACCCACGGATCGCGCGATATGGAAAATCCGTTCGGGGCTCAAACGGACTCCGAATTGAGATCCGCGAAATCCCACGCGCTCGTGACGACACAAGGACCTCAAAACTGGCCAGAGCCGTGCCACCACCCTGGCCCACGCGCCGCCACACGCGCGGGGCAGATCGGGTGTCCAAAGCGATTCGTGTGTGCCGAAAAATCGTGGAACCGAGACTCCAAACTCCTACCCTAGGTAAAACACCCTATTTGGAGTCACTTTTGTTCTTGGACCACCCCCAAAAAGTGGCCGAAAATGGCCGATCACGGCGGCCGAAGTTCGGCCGATTTTCAAATCGAAAATCGAGTGATCTAGAGATTGAATCGATCTAAACCCAGCCAACCAGCAGATAGAGCACGAGAAATAGGTGAAAATCTCTACCTCACTCGACTGATTTGGTTGAGAAACGGAGGAGATCGAGCGACTGGAAGTTCGAGCGAGCCGATAGGAAGTTTTCCCAGTTTCCGGCCAGAATCCGCCGTGCGCAGGGCTGGGGCTGGTCGGGAAATGTCGGCGGGCAAGCTGCGGTTCGGATGGGACCGGCGCCGGAGATCAGCTCGCGGTGTGGCGGTTGCTAGGGCGGCTGGAATAGGGAGAGGTCGCGGGCTGCTGCAATCGGGAGAGAGGAGAGAGAATGACGCGGGGAGAGAGAAAAACAGGGATAAAAATCTGACTTTGACCAAATTACCATTTTGCCCCTCGCGATGTTTTGATCGTAATTTCTTCGTTAAAACTCCGATTCGGGTCTACTCCGTGTCTACGGACTCGTTTCGCCGTGCTCTACGCAACGGCACAAGCAGAATTCCCGAATTCTTCTCGGATCAAAAAGTCAAATTTTTCCCCTTAAAAAAATGCGAGGGCAAAACCGTCTTTTGGCTAGAATAAAGAAATCTTAATTTTTAGATATTTTGGTTTGGGTTCTTACATGAGACATATGGGATGATCATGAATACTTTTGAGGAATTGGAGCCAGCATATGTTCAAGCATACAAGGTAACAAAGGATAAACTCTGGTGCATTGGCCCTGCTTCCCTATGCAACAAGGATGACTTGGACAAGGCACAAAGAGGTAACAAGGTGTCCATTGATGAGCTTCATAGCTTCAAGTGGCTTGACTCAAGGGCACCAGCTTCTGTAATTTATGTTTGCCTTGGAAGTATGTGTAACCTCAGCTCTGAACAGTTGATAGAGATTGGATTGGCATTAGAGGTGTCGAATAAACCGTTCATTTGGGTTGTAAGGGGTTGCAATGAAACACAGGAATTGGAGAAGTGGATTGCAGAAAGTGGCTTTGAGGAAAGGAACAAAGCAAGGAGCCTCGTGATTCGGGGTTGGGCTCCGCAGACACTCATATTATCACACCTTGCAGTTGGTGGGTTCTTGACACATTGTGGCTGGAATTCCACATTGGAAGGGATTTGTGCTGGGGTGCCTTTGCTCACATGGCCAATGTTTGGGGACAATTTCTGAATGAGAAACTTGTTGAACAGATCCTAAAGATTGCAGTGAGAGTTGGGGTGGAATTTCCAGTGAAATGGGGAGAGGAGGAGAAGATTAGGGTGGTGGTAAGAAAGGAAAAGGTGAAGGAGGCCATAGAGAAATTGATGGATGGAGAAGAAAGCCAAGGGAGAAGAGAGAGAGCCAGAGAGTTAGCAGAGATGGCAAAGAGAGCAGTAGCAGAAGGTGGATCTTCTGACCTCAACATTAAACGGCTAATCCAAGAGATCAAAGAACTAACTGCATAAAAAGAAACTAAGAAGAGTTTGAATGTTCTTTTCTCAAGCATACTGCTTACTGCATACATTCTGTTCTGTAATGATTGTAATGCAGTTGTTTATTTTACTATTGTTGTTCTCATTACTGTCCTTAGGTTGATTTGGAATGTTATTACGTTCATTTAGATGCTTAAGATAAAAACTACACACTTGGATTGGATGGATCCATTGGACCTCAAATCACCCAGCCAAAAGAGACTTAAAGTCTATGGAGCCATATCGTGACTGTATCGATGGAGTATCGGAGCCGTATGTTTTGATGCCATATCGGTGCCGTATTGTATCCGGGCCGTATCTAATACTCGCATACCCTCAATTTTTGGCGTATCGGTGCAAAACACACCCTTAGTCTTTTCTGTCCTCCCTGCACAAACCAATGCAATGGTTACTCACAGAATGCTTACATCTCACAATTTGCTACTTCACAATGAAGAATTTCTTTAGCCATAGTCAAAGTTGGCTGCTGCAAAACTTCTCACACCATATCTTGTGGGGCCAATCACCATGATATTTTCGTATTCAACGTATAAATGCAACTTTGGGCTTAGTAGTGGCCCCCTGTAAGTTTGTCTTAGTACATGAAAGAGAGAGGTCATAGGTAACAGTCCACAAACCTCTTTGCTACTCTTGAGTCATTAGAATCTTCTTTGGATAAACTTAATAATGTATAGGTATGCGCTTACGTCACCAACACAGAACAATTGACTGGTAGCATCAAAGCTTTGATGTATCAGTACTTAAATAAGAGACTTAAGCCTGCTTAATTCATAGAACATTATTGTTGTTCATCCCTTCCTCTTAATTTCCATGGCTTCTCATCAAGACCACCAGCTTCACTTTGTGTTCTTTCCTCTAATGGCTTCAGGCCACATGATCCCATTGATAGACATTGCTAGATTGTTTGCACAACAAGGCATCATTGTCACCATATTCACCACACCCCACAATGCAGCCAGATTTCAAACAGTTCTTACTCGAGACCTAGAATCTGGGCTCCAAATCCGCGTAATCCAAGTGAAATTTCCAGCCGAAGAAGCAGGATTGCCCGAAGGCTGCGAAAACTTCGACATGCTACCTTCACCAGACTTGGTCTTCAATTGCTTTGCTGCAACTGCCTTGCTTCACAAGCCAGTAGAGAAATTGTTTGAAGAGCTCACTCCAAAGCCAAATTGCATAATCTCAGACATGAGTTTTCCATGGACTTATGACATTGCTAGCAAGCATCACATTCCAAGGATATCTTTTGGTGGAACAAACTGCGTCAGTTTCTTGTGCGTTCACAATTTGAGCGTATCCAATGTGCTTGAGAGTGTAACGTCTGATTCAGAGCACCTTGTTCTGCCCGACCTGCCAGATCGAATTGAGATGACGAAAGCTCAGCTTCCAGATGGGTCAGTGACACCAACAGTGAAAGATTTTTTTGACAAAATGGGAGCAGTAGAAACGGAGACATATGGGATGATCGTGAATACTTTTGAGGAATTGGAGCCAGCATATGTTCAAGCATACAAAAAGGTAAAAAATGATAAACTCTGGTGCATTGGCCCTGCTTCCCTATGCAACAAAGATGACTTGGACAAGGCACAAAGGGGCAACAAAGTCTCCATTGATGAACTTCACTGCTTCAAATGGCTCGACTCATGGGCAACAGCTTCTGTACTTTATGCTTGCTTTGGAAGTATGTGTCACCTCAGCTGTGAACAGTTGATAGAGATTGGATTGGCGTTAGAGGCATCAAATAAACCGTTCATTTGGGTTGTAAGGGGCTGCATTGAAATACAGGAATTGGAGAAATGGATTGCAGAAAGTGGATTTGAGGAAAGGAACAGAGCAAGGAGCCTCGTGATTCATGGTTGGGCTCCGCAGACGCTTATATTATCACACCCTGCAGTTGGTGGGTTCTTGACACATTGTGGCTGGAATTCCACATTGGAAGGGATTTGTGCTGGGGTGCCTTTGCTCACATGGCCACTGCATGGGGACCAATTTATAAATGAGAAACTTGTTGAACAGATTCTAAAGATTTCAGTGAGAGTTGGTGTGGAATTTTCAGTTTTGTGGGGAGAGGAGGAGAAGATTAGGGTGGTTTTGAGAAAGGAGAAGGTGAAGGAGGCCATAGAGAAATTGATGGATGGAGAAGAAAGCCAAGGGAGAAGAGAGAGAGCCAGAGAGTTAGCAAAGATGGCAAAGAGAGCAGTAGCAGAAGGTGGATCTTCTCACCTCAACATAAAACAGCTAATCCAAGAGATCAAAGAACTAACTGCATAAACACAAACTAAGAAGAGTTTTTTTTTAATTTTTTGGAAGAAAAAACTAAGAAGAGTTTGAATGTTCTTTTCTCAAGCATACTGCTTACTGCATACATTCTGCTCTGTAATTATTGTAATGCAGTTGTTTATTTTACTATTGCTCTCATTACTGTCTTTAGTTTGATTTGGAATGTTATTAGGTTGATTTAGAAGAACCAAATATAGGTGTGTTTTCGGCCTATTAATTTTTGTAAAAACAATAATTAAACAAAATAAGAAAATTGGTGTGTAAAGAGAAATCAAAATGACCACCCCAAATCACTTATATTAATAAACCGAACCGACCTAAACTATTCTTATTGGTTCGGTTTATGGTTCGACCAAATTATTATCGACATGGTCGGTTTGATTCACAATTTAGGCTCTAGACCAAACCAAACTGAACGGTGTCCAGCCTACCTTCGCATGTTATCCAACGGCTGCTGCAAAAAAGAATCTGACAGAGCAACCTACCGTTAGGTGCTCAGTGAGATCCCAGCAAATATCTTTGTATGTTCCATATTTAGCAATGGGAGATGCTTCGCGTAACTCCAGAAATTCTTGGATAACAAAGGCAAGGGAGAAGAGAGAGAGCCAGAGAGTTTGGGGAGATGGCAAAGAAAGAAGGTGGATCGTCTGACCTTAACATTACACAGCTAAAAGCTCTAACCAATTTGTACAGAATTCCACTATTTCCTTCTTTTACCTTATATGGTAATAGCAGGGGCTATTTCATATGATCTTTCATGTTCCATATTTAGATGTGTGGGAGATATTAATGTTGTTGGAGTTGCGTGGTTCGGTACAAGTCATGAATGATGATTAGTGTAATCTTACATTGGAGGAGTATCACAATAATCTATTGCTTAAAAGTAAGTAGTCCCTTGCTAACTGCGCCGAGATGTTTTAAGATAAAAACTCCACGCCTGGACCACTGGATACTTTCACTCTCTAGTCTTTTCTTTCCTCTGTCACTCACTCAATGCTTACATCTCACAATCTGTTGATTTCTTAAAACAAGTCTAACCCTAAAACTTCATAAAAAATTCAAAACATTAAATAGGGCATCAAAGTAATTTAATAATCAAAATTAAATTCAATATGGCCAGCTGTCATTTGTTGGTTTGTTTATAGAAATTAAATAGTGTAAAATTTATCTATATTATTAGTGCAAAAAATAAGTACATGACTAAATATTTCTATAATAAACTAACTTAGTCGGTTAGAACTCTCCTATATATAGGCTTGTTGCCTTGACAAATATATAAGCTGAAAAACAACCAGCTGTCCTATATCCCACTAAGGCTTATATCTAAGCTTTGTACCTTTTCTCCTCATTCAAATAAAATTACTTTGTTACTCTTGTAAAAGTTTCTATTCATAGTCAAGCTATTGTCCCAAACACTAAAACCAACTATTTCCTAAACCTCTTCATCCATAAACAACATTTTCTTCTCTGAGTCATAATCTTCTTTGGATAAACTAATACATGTATACGTATGCTCTTACATATCTTCTTTGGATAAACTAATACACGTATAAACAAAGAACAATTGACTGGCAGCATCAAAGTTTTTATATATAGCAGTACTTAAATAAGAAACTTAAGCCTGCTTAATTCATTTCATAGAACATTATTGTTGTTCATCTCTTCCCCTTAATTTCCATGGCTTCTCATCAAGACCACCAGCTTCACTTTGTGTTCTTTCCTCTAATGGCTTCAGGACACATGATCCCATTGATAGACATTGCTAGATTGTTTGCACAACAAGGCATCATTGTCACCATATTCACAACACCCCACAACGCAGCCCGATTTCAAGCAGTTCTTACTCGAGACATAGAATCCAGGCTCCAAATCCACGTAATCCAAGTGAAATTTCCAGCGGAAGAAGCAGGATTGCCCGAAGGCTGCGAAAACTTCGACATGCTACCTTCACCAGAATTGGTCTTCAATTTCTTTGCTGCAACTGCCCTGCTTCACAAGCCAGTAGAGAAATTATTTGAAGAGCTCACTCCAAAGCCAAATTGCATAATCTCAGACGTGACTTTTCCATGGACATCTAGCATTGCTAGCAAGCATCACATTCCAAGGATATCTTTTGGTGGAACAGGCTGCTTCAGCTTCTTGTGCGCTCACAATTTGCGCGTATCCAACGTGCTTGAGAGTGTAACGTCTGATTCAGAGTACCTTGTTCTGCCCGACCTGCCTGATCGAATTGAGATGACAAAAGCTCAGCTTCCAGACGGGACAGTGACAGCAAAACTGAAAGATATTGGTGACGAAATGGCAGCAGCTGACACAGAGACATATGGGATGATCATGAATACTTTTGAGGAATTGGAGCCAGCATATGTTAAAGAATACAAAAAGGTAAAGAAGGATAAACTCTGGTGCATTGGCCCTGCTTCCCTATGCAACAAAGACGACTTGGACAAGGCACAAAGGGGCAACAAAGTCTCCATTGATGAACTTCACTGCTTCAAGTGGCTTGATTCATGGGCACCAGCTTCTGTACTTTATGCTTGCCTTGGAAGTATGTGTAACCTCAGCTCTGAACAGTTGGTAGAGATTGGATTGGCGTTAGAGGCATCAAATAAACCGTTCATTTGGGTTGTAAGGGGCTGCAGAGAATCACAGGAATTGGAGAAGTGGATTGCAGAAAGTGGATTTGAGGAAAGGAACAAAGCAAGGAGCCTCTTGATTCGGGGTTGGGCTCCCCAGACGCTCATATTATCGCACCCTGCAGTTGGTGGGTTCTTGACACATTGTGGCTGGAACTCCACATTGGAAGGGATTTGTGCTGGGGTGCCTTTGCTCACATGGCCACTTTTTGGGGACCAATTTATGAATGAGAAATTTGTTGAACAGATTCTAAAGATTGCAGTGAGAGTTGGTGTGGAATTTCCAGTGACTTGGGGAGAGGAGGAGAAGATTAGGAGGGTGTTGAGAAAGAAGAAAGTGAAGGAGGCCATAGAGAAATTGATGGATGGAAAAGAAAGCCAAGGAAGGAGAGAGAGAGCCAGAGAGTTAGCAGAGATGGCAAAGAGAGCAGTAGCAGAAGGTGGATCTTCTTACCTGAACATTAAACAGCTAATCCAAGAGATCAAAGAACTAAATTGCATAAACACAAACTAAAAAGGATGTGAAGGATCTTTTCTCAAGCATACTGCTTACTGCATAGATTTTTGAAATGATTATAATGCAGTTTTTTATTTCACTATTTGTCTCATTACTGTACTTAGGTTGATTTGGAAGAACCAAATATAGGTGTGTTTCAGCCTATTAATTTTGTAAAAGCAATAATTAAACAAAAAATAAGAAAATTGGTGTGAAATAGAAATCGAAATGACCACCCGAAATCGCGAATCTTGATAAACTGAACCGGCCTAAACTAATCTTATTGGTTTGGCTTACGGTTCCACTTGGTCAGTTCGATTAACAATTTGGTGTTGAAGAATACACGAGTCCCACATCGGGAACTTAACAAAATAGAAAGTCTCATAAAATAAATGGTTTCACTCCTAATAACATCGAGACCTTTTGTATAAAACCCCACACTCATATTTAGCAATAGAAGTGCTATAGAAAACAGAGAATGACATGGGAAGACAATGAGAGTTTTGTAACATTATACTGTCCATAGAACAGAATTTTGTTTTACTCTCTCAACCACTAAAATATTCTTGGATAAGTCAATGCACATATATACGTATGCTCTTACGTCACCAGCAAAGCAGTTTGCTATATATAAATCACTACTCATTAAGCAAGTAACTTAAGCAGTTCATGGAACATTTATAGTTGTTTATCAATTCCATTTAGTTTCCATGGCTTCTCATCAACAAAGCCAGCTTCACTTTCTCTTGTTGCCCTTTCCGGCCTCAGGCCACTTGATCCCAATGACAGACATTGGCAGACTGTTGGCACAACAAGGGATCCTTGTCACCCTAGTCACCACCCCACATAATGCAGCACGTGTTGAAGCAGTCGTTACTCGAGCCATAGAATCCGGGCTCCAAATCCGGTTAATCCAACTGAAATTTCCAAGTGAAGAAGCAGGATTGCCTGATGGTTGCGAGAACCCTGACATGCTACCTTCACAAGACCTGATCTTGAATTTTTTTGCAGCAACTGCCCTGCTTCAACAGCCGGTAGAGAAACTGTTTGAAGAGCTTATCCCGAAGCCGAACTGCATAATCTCAGACATGTGTCTTCCATGGACAGCCAGCATTGCCAGCAAGTTTCACATTCCGAGGATATCGTTCAGTGGAACATGCTGCTTCTGTCTCTTGTTCATTCACAATTTGCGCGTATCCAAAGTTCTTGAGAATGTAACATCCGAATCAGAGTACCTTGTTGTACCTGACTTGCCTGATCGAATTGAGATAACGAAAGCTCAGGTTTCTGGGAGACTGACAACAAGAGTGGAAGGTTTTACTGAGAAAGTGGCAGCAGCTGAGATGGAGTCATATGGGATGATCATGAATACTTTTGAGGAATTGGAGCCAGAATATGTTAAAGAATACAGGAATGCAAGAAAGAATAAAGTCTGGTGCATTGGCCCTGCTTCACTATGCAACAAAGATGACTTGGACAAGGCACAAAGGGGTAACAAGGCCTCAATTGATGAACATCACTGCTTGAAGTGGCTTGACTCATGGGCACCAGGTTCTGTAGTTTATGCTTGCCTTGGAAGTATGTGTAACCTCATCTCGGAACAACTGATAGAGCTTGGGTCGGGGTTAGAGGCATCAAATAAACCGTTCATTTGGGTTGTGAGGGGATGCAAGCAATCAGAGGAACTGGAGAAATGGATTTCAGAAAATGGATTCAAGGAAAGAACGAAAGAAAGGAGCCTTCTGATTCGGGGTTGGGCTCCACAAACACTTATATTATCACACCCTGCAATTGGCGGGTTCTTAACACACTGTGGCTGGAACTCCACATTGGAAGCGATATGTGCCGGGCTGCCCTTGATCACATGGCCACTGTTTTCAGACCAATTCCTCAATGAGAAACTAGTTGAACAGATTCTAAAGATTGCAGTGAAAGTTGGGGTGGAATATCCAGTGAAGTGGGGAGAGGAGGAGAAGATTGGGGTGTTGGTGAAAAAGGAAAATGTGAAGGAGGCCATAGAAAAATTGATGGATGGAGAAGAAAGCCAAGGCAGAAGAGAAAGAGCTAAAAAGTTTGGAGAGATGGCAAGGAGAGCAGTAGAAGAAGGGGGATCTTCTCACCTCAACATTGCACTGCTAATCCAAGATATCATGCAACAGGGAAGTAACAGCAGTCAGACAAACTAAGAAGAGATCATGTGACATACTTATCATATGGCATGTTGCTGCTGACTACCCATTATTAAAGCATATCCCCAAACCCACTTAATGTTATTTTCATGGTGTGCCTCAGTTGGTACTTCCTCAGTTGCTACCTCCTCTAATCTTAAACTAAATAATATTATATCTCTAATCAAGGGATTTGGGTCAATGCGTTGTATAGTTAGTCAAAGTTTTAAAGTATCTAGATTAAAGCATCCAATTATTGTGATAGCATCTTTCAGACTCCTAAAACATCCAAAATGAAAAATATTAACAAATTCAGAAGAGACAATTGGGATATCTTTATCATAAAACAAACCAAGATGTAAGCTCTGACCTCACTATATTCCAATCCATCTAATTAAAAAAGACCACACACATACACACACACACACTAAAGTCCATCTTCATCCAGATTTGGATATCTTTGATTTATTATCAATCTCTTCTCTCCAACAATTCCAATGGCAATGGCTTCAGAATCCCATGATGATCAGCTGCACTTTGTTTTGATACCATTGATGTCTCCAGGCCACCTTATACCAATGGCAGACAATGCCAAGCTATTAGCAGAGCGTGGTGTGGTTGTTACAATTGTAACCACACCCCTCAATGCCATCAGAATCAAACCGATCATCGATCGTTCCATCGATTCTGGTCTCCCTATCCAACTTGTCCAGTTCAGTTTGCCACTTCAAGAGTTTGGCTTGCCAGAGGGATGTGAAAACATGGACTCAGTTCCCTCAAGAAAATTGTTTTGGAATTTCTTTGCTGCAGTTGACAAGCTGCAAGAACCACTTGAGAAATTTCTTGAAACTATGAAACCCAATCCCAGCTGCATAATAGCTGATAAATATATGGCATGGACGGCTAACATTGCTCGAAAGTTTCGGATCCCAAGGCTTTTGTTTGATGGGACTAGTTGCTTCACTCTCTTGTGTTCTCATAACATACAAGAACACAAGGTCCTAGAGAGTGTCTCAGGATCAGAGCCTTTTTTGGTGCCTGGTTTGCCTGATGAGATTGAGCTTACTAAATTCCAACTTCCGGGGAATATGAATCCAGGTTCAGAAGATTTCAGTAGTCTTCACGACAAAGTAAAAGAATCTGAAGAAGGGGCATATGGGATTGTTGTCAATAGCTTTGAGGAGCTGGAGTTCGAATACGTCAAAGAGTTCAAAAAGGTCAATCGGGGTAGAGTTTGGAGCATTGGCCCAGTTTCACTATCCAACAAGACAGATTTGGACAAGGCTCAGAGAGGCAACATGGCCTCAATTGATGAAAACAAGTGCTTGAACTGGCTTGGTTCATGGCCTCAGAGCTCAGTGGTTTATGTATGTCTTGGAAGCCTTAGCCAAGTTACAACCCTTCAATTGGTAGAGCTTGGTTTGGGGTTAGAAGCATCGAACCGGCCTTTCGTGTGGGTGATCAGCAGAAACAAAATAGATGAATGGGAAAAATGGCTATTGGAAGATGGATTTGAGGAGAGGATAAAAGGGAGAGGTTTGTTGATCCATGGTTGGGCACCACAGGTGCTTATATTGTCACACCCTGCAGTTGGAGGATTTCTAACACATTGTGGTTGGAACTCAACATTGGAAGGCATTTGTGCTGGAATTCCAATGATCACATGGCCCTTTTTTGCTGAGCAGTTCTACAATGAGAAGTTTATAGTGCAAGTCCTGAAGATTGGTGAGAGTGTGGGGGCTAAAGTTGCAATTCCCTTGGGGGAACAAGAGATATCTAAGGTGTTGGTGAAGAGGGTTGAGTTTAAGGAAGCTATAGACAAAGTTATGATCAAGGAAGGGAAAGAAGGAGAAGATAGAAGGAAGAGAGCAAGAGAGCTTGCAGTTTTGGCCAAGAAGGCTACAGAAGGAGGAGGATCTTCTTACCTCAACATGACATTGTTGATTGAAGATATAAGATCGTGCAAAGCAAACAACTAGCAATATCCATTTAGGGTAAGAGCACATGAATCATTTTAAAATTTGTAGTTAAATGTTTTGCCATTAAATGCTTTTAATTAGCTGTTTGGAACTTCGGTGCATGATTAGAATTGCCAAAATTCAATCAAATACTCCTGTGCTTATCCAAATTTGAACTTTCTATTTCATTGTCAATCTTTCCCATTAATCTGACTGCCCATTTCATTCTGAATACCATCTGTGAATTTGCCCAAGAGGTGACCTTATCCTTTTGACAGACATGTCCAGATAGGCACTGGATGGTGTGCTTGTCCCAATTTACAGTAGTGTGAGTATAATATGGACTACAACCCGGCCCACTAAAGCTCATTGAACACTAGAGACACAACCAAAGATAGAAGAGCCCAAAGTAGAAGCCCAGAAAAGCAGGATGAAAAATTGAGTGAAAGACAAAGTTGAAAAATTGAGTGAAAGACAAAGTTTGAGATTACTAGTTTTTATTTTTTTATTTTTATACAAGAGATATTGGAGGAGTGAGGAATCGAACCTAAGGCCATCTCCAAGTGAGGGCTATACCTCAAATATAACCCAAAATTCCCAAAATCCATCTCCAAGAGTGGGCTATACAAAGATTACAAAAAAAGGGAGGGTTACACAAAGGGCCAATTCCTAAAATGAGAGCCACATGTGGCCCTTTGGCCTAAATACTTAGATGGGGCCCACCTGACGTCATCTAACAATTAGGTGATGTCATAAAAGCTTTTTTTTTAATCCGAAAAAAATGATTTTTTTATTTTAAAAAACCTAAATTTTTTTTATAAATGCCTACCTCATTCTTACATAATTTCTCACCACATCTTCATCATTTTACATATTATACTTCCTCAATTTCATCATTTTACATAATTTCTCACAATCTCTTTATTCTTTTACAAACTATCCTTCTTTTTTTTTCTTTTTTTTTTTCCATTTAAATTAATTTTTAAGTTCTTTTTAGAAATAGAAAAAATATAATCATTAATCTATAGGGCTAATCATGTGCCGACAAGTGGATGTAAAAAATCCTATCCCAAAATATTTTTCTTTTGTCAAATGTATTTTAAATAGGGTATAAATAGTAGTTTAATTAAATTAACTAATAAATTTACATCATATACTTAAAACTATTAAAATATTAAATTTAGCCCTTTATTGCCGGAGACGATTAAAATGTAGTCTAAAACTATTCCTTATAAAATCATTTTTTAGAGGATTAAATGTAGCCCTCCCCACCTGAAGATGACATAAGACCTCAGATGCATGCGTAAATACTATTAGCTAATTGAGTTACAAGTCCTTGTCTGATAAATTAAGTGTTTAAAATTGTTTTAAAAAGAGGTAGTAACTCAAGTAACTAAAAATATTTATATATGTACTCATTGTTATGTGTTCAATTTCCTATCTCCTAATTTGTATAAATAATAAAATATAAAAGCTTAGCATCAATTTTCGATGAAACAGAACATGTTAATGTGTTTTTGTGATTGAGATGTTTAAGGGTATAAAGAGTACTTCCAGTTTCTGGTCGGAAAATAATACTTCCTATAAGAGATATAATATATATACAAATTGATACCGTGACTGCTCACCTGCTTGGTTGTTATGACACATCAAACCTGCTAACACGTCGTTGCTAAATAAAGTATAATATGCTTTAGTTACCCTGTCAATTTGTTTTAATACTCTTTGATACATTCATTTTCATTTGTGGAGTTGTTCAAGCAGATGTTGATAATTATCAATCCTCAATGAACGAAACTCTTGAAAATGATTACACAACATATAACGACATGACGCTTATCGTTAATGTAGAGACATGAAGGAAACTCTTATAAATAAATCTCTCTTTTATTTTTGTCACTGAACTGGACAAAACAACGTGTAGCTAACGTTGTGTCCAGGTCAGTGAAGCTAGAGTTCAAAAAAACAAACCTCTTTCCATAGAAATTGAAGTTGTTGAAACCTATGGGCACGCAAAGTATTGACTGAGGCAAAACCAAATGGGGGGTTAAGCCATTGGATATGTAACAGAAGAGACTAACATGCATGTGTAAAAGCATATGCTTATAAAAAAAAAACTTAGAATCTGTCCAAGTCAAGCACGTAGTAAGTAAACCACTATATCCCTAAGCGGAAAAAAAATCATAAGACTTGTAATATGAGGTGACTTTATACATGAGATCCAACCACACATCTTACACATATAGAAATTGACCCAGTCTTATTTCCATTTTATTATTATTTTTTTAAATCTTTTTTGTAAGGGCAATTGACTCAGTCTTATTACTATTATATTATTTAATTTCTTCATAAATTTCATTTACCACCCAGTTCTAAAGTCATGAGTGTTGCTCACTCTATCCTCAACTTTGTTCATTAACCAAGAGGGTTGGAAATTGGAACATTCTTAGTTCCCCTAGAAGGGAAATTGAATTTTGACCACACTTGACCAAACTAGAGAAGCCCTTTAGTATTCATGAGGAAATTATATCTTCCCTTCTGGACAATCAATCAAAATCTACAACTTCGGTGCAGGGTTTGGATGCTTCTCTTAATGATTAGAATCTGAGGATAAAATTAACTGCACCGGTAACACTCACTCACTCATCATAGTGATAGATCATGTCCAAATTTACAGTTTTTTTGCACGCAATTAAAAAAAAAAACACATACACACTTGGGCCATGTAGGGTAATGAAATTGCATCTGAACATGACTCGATCAAACCCACAATTTTGTTGTTTTTATTTGACTATGCATTATTCAAAGTCAAGCTAGCATTGGGAGACTAGGGTCCGCCGAAATCCAATAGTATAGCCAATGTTGTCGACATCATATTTACAGATCTTCTTTCTGAAACCATACAGACACTTAATAATCTTTCTAGGGAAGAAGACCTGTAACCAATTTTATTTTTTTCTTCCCTTTTTTCCGATATGGCTTCTCTGGCCAGGCAGAAGCAGCCTCACTTTGTCTTAATCCCACTCATGGCACAAGGCCACATGATCCCCATGGTAGACATGGCTAGGCTTATTGCAGAGCGTGGGGTGATGGTCAGCTTGGTCACTACCCCATACAATGCCTCAAGGTTTGAGGCAACAATTTCCAGAGCAGTAAAATCTGGCCTTCAAATAGCTCTTGTGGAAATCCCATTTCCATGCCAGGAAGTGGGGCTTCCAATTGAGTGTGAGAATCTTGACATGTTGCCATCAAGAAACCTGCTCAGAAAATTCTATGAGGCTCTAAATCTGCTACAAGAACCGCTCGAACGCTACCTTAACGAGAACAATCTGCCTCCGAGCTGCATAATATCCGACAAGGCCCTATCATGGACGTTGAAAACATCTCAGAAATTCAACATTCCGAGGATTGTTTTCCATGGGATGTGCTGCTTCTCACTGCTGAGCTCTCATAATGTCAAGTCCTCTGATGTTCTCCACTCTGTCACCTCTGACTACGAACCTTTTGTAGTGCCAGGGTTGCCCCAGAGGATTGAGATCACGAAGGCCCAGCTGCCCGGATCATTTGTTACCCTACCCGATTTGGAAGATTTTCGGGAGAAGATACAAGAGGCAGAATCAAAGTCTTATGGGGTTGTGGTGAATAGCTTTAATGAATTGGAACATGGTTGTGCTGAGGAGTTGGAGAAGGTGCTTGGTAAAAAGGTTTGGTGCATTGGGCCTGTTTCTTTGTGCAACAGAAACAATTTGGACAGGTTTTCGAGAGGCAACAAAGCTTCAATTGATGAGATGCAATGCTTGGAGTGGCTTCACTCTATGAAACCAAGGTCTGTCATTTATGCTTGTCTTGGAAGCCTTTGCAGACTAGTTCCATCACAATTGATAGAACTTGGGCTTGGTTTAGAGGCATCAGGGCAACCATTTATCTGGGTGATAAAAACAAGTGAGAAATATTCACAATTGGAGAAGTGGTTGGTGGAGGAAAGATTTGAGGAAAGGATCAAGGGGAGGGGTCTTTTGATCAAAGGTTGGGCTCCACAAGTTCTTATTCTCTCAAGTCCTGCAGTTGCAGGGTTCTTAACTCACTGTGGTTGGAACTCAACAATAGAAGGGGCATGTTCTGGTGTGCCAATGATAACATGGCCTCTATTCGCAGAGCAGTTCTTCAACGAAAAGCTGATCATAGAGGTGCTAAGGATCGGTGTTCGGGTAGGTGTAGAAGTCCCGGTTAGGTGGGGGGATGAAGAGAAAGTTGGAGTGTCGGTCAAGAAAGATGGAGTGAAGAAGGCAATAGAAGCACTGATGGATGAGGGTGAAGAAGGCGAAAGGAGAAGAAAGAGAGCAAGAGAAGTTGGAGAGAAGGGTACAAGGGCAATGGAAGAAGGAGGGTCATCTCACTCAAGCATGTCATCTTTAATTCAAGATGTTATGGAACAAACCTAGTACTCAAGATAAATGTTAAAAGCTTCAATCAATTCCAGCAATAATGATCTCTTAGGCCAAATGCATGGCATCTCACATAAAGTATATGGCCGTAAGGTAAGGCAGAGGTTTCAAATCTTGGATTGTTGCAACTACAACCTGGATATAAGCAAGAGTTCGGTCAATGTAACAATTTCAACTTTCAGTTGCAAATATTTTAATTTCCTCCAAAATGTTAGCTTACTACTGCATCGTAAATAACTAGTTATTTTCACTACTTTGTGGTATATGTTATATGAGTTGCACATGTAATTTGGCAACAGCTTGGTTTCAATTCAAGTATATTGTCTTGTTCTTTTATTACTCCTCTCCGCCCACCGTTGTCCCAATGAGGGTTGGAGCCACACTTTGGCCCGAAGTGGCGGTGGCACCCCCAAAACTCCAGCATTTCATGTAAAACGTATATCAATATATTGAAAAATCTATATTATTGGCCCCTAAGTAATAAATTCGCCACTGATCTTGATCTTCATTTTAACATGTAGTTTATTTTCTATTTTCTATTTTCATATTCAAATAGTATTGAATATTGTTCACATAAATTTTTGGTAATACAGAAAGGATCTAGTACAAGAAAATCCCACTGTTTTGAGTAATTAAAAATGCCATCCCACTTGATTATTATTTTAGTTAAATATAAAATAACTGTTTGTTTTCCGAGAGCTCGCTGTTCCTACTAGCGCAAGTAGTGGATCGTATTATGTTTTTATTTCTATATACTTGACAATATTATTATTTTTCAATTTGGTCAGCTTTTCAACAACAACAAAACTAATTGTGAATGCGTATGCTGATGTTGATGGGCTTGGTTCTTTTTCAATATTGGAGTGGTTAGCTTACGCCCGATATAAACCAAAAGGTCCAAACCAACCACATGCATATTAGGGGTGGGCATCGAGACCGAAAAACCAGAACACCGAATTGAATCGGTGAAAAAAAATTGGTTGATCAAAAAAGTCAACAAACCGAATCGGAACTGGACCCAACTAGTTCCAGTTTTGGTTTTATACGGCACCACACCGGACCGGACAGGTCATGTATATATTTTTATTTTTACAAAATTTTAAAATCTAATGCCATATTTTAAATTTTATAATCACTATTTTTCCAAGTTCAAATTCAAAAAATTTCGAAATGTATGAATTGGATTATTTGTTAATTTTTAAGTCAAAAAATAAAATAATAAATAATAAAAAAAATTTTGAAAAAAATTAAATTAATAATCTAGTTCAAAACTAGAACCGGTCAGAATAGAACCGGCTGGTTTTTGAAATTTTTTTTGCCTAAATCGGACTGAACCGGACCGATTAAATAGTATCGATTTCAATTTTAGTTTGAGGTGAGAACCAAACCGAACCGAACCGCGCCCACCCCTAATGCATATCCATGTTAAAGATTCTCAAATACCTAATTCATCTAGATTCAAACAGTCAACAAAAAAGTCATAAGCATTTTTAGAGCGTACAAGTTACAGTGAAGTCATAGAAATTCTTATTCACAAAATTAGTTGGGAAATGTTGTGTTAGGAACAATATTTGTTTGTGGGAATTTTTTATGTATTCTTCTCCTTGTAGGAGTCATATTTATAATACAACGAAACTTGAATGGACAAGTAAATAATAAATTCATAAATCTATTTACAGTAGGAAATCAAGAATTAAAGTAAATCAATTACAATTATAATAGGAATTCTTGATGTGTAAGGAAAGTAAGTCAATAGTCCACAAGTCACGCCAACACTCCTCTTCACGTTGGTGCATAGATGTTGCCAATGCCCAACTGATCCAGTGAATTGTGGAATGCTTTACTGGAAACCGTCTTTGTCAAAATATCCACTAATTGATCCTTGGATTTCACAAAATGAAACTGAAACACTTTAGCCTCAAGCTTTTGTTTGATGAAGTGTCGATCCACCTCAACATGTTTAGTACGATCATGCTGAACCAGATTCTGTGCAATGGCTATAGCAGCCTTGTTGTCACAAAAGAGATTCATTGTGGATGTAGGTTTATACCCAAGTTCAGTAAGCAACTTTCTTAACCAAATAAGTTTACAAATCCCTTTAGTCATGCCTTTGAACTCGGCTTCTGCACTAGATAAAGCTACTACATTCTGTTTCTTGCTCCTTCATGTCAGAAATTTACCTCCCACGAATGTGAAGTAACCCGATGTGAATTTTCTACCTATTACATTACCTGCCCAATCTGCATCTGAATAACCATCAATATTTAGATGACCATGCTTTGAGAACATAAGTCCTTTATCAGGTGCAGACTTCAAATATCTAAGTATCTGAAGAACTGCATTCATGTGGTCTTCACTTGGAGAGTGCATAAATTAACTGACAATGCTTACAGCATAAGCAATGCATGGTCGAGTATGTGACAAATAGATCAATCTTCCCACTAACCTTTGGTATCTTTCTTTGTTAGTTGGAACTTGATCCGGTTATTCTCCAAGATAATGATTCTGAACAATAGGAGTTTCCACAGGTTTGCAATCTAGTATTCCTGTGTCTGTCAACAAGTCCAAGACATATTTCCTTTAAGAGAGAAATATGCCTTGCTGATATCGAGCCACGTTAATTCCCAAGAAATACTTGAGTCCACCTAGATCCTTCATCTCAAACTCAGTAGCCAAATAGTCTTGTAGCTGTGATATTTCCTGTTTATCATTCCCAGTAATAATCATATCATCAACATAGATTATTAATGCTGTTACCTTCCCTTTCCGATATTTCAAGAACATAGTATGATCTGAGTTGCTATGTTTGAAACCATTGTTCTTTATTGCCATGGTGAACCGTCCAAACCATGCACGTGGTGACTGTTTCAATCCATACAATGCTTTTCGTAACTTGCATACTGTTCCAGTCTGAGTAGTATTATATCTAGGAGGAATGTCCATGTACACCTCCTCCGTGAGTTCGCCACGTAGAAAAGCATTATTTACATCAAACTGGTGTAATGGCCAATCCAAATTAGCTACAAAGGACAATAAAACTCTGACGGTGTTCAACTTTGCAACTAGTGCAAAGGTTTCTTCATAGTCTATACTATACGTCTATGTGTACCATTTTGCCACAAGTCTTGCCTTGTGTCGCTCGATAGATCCATCTGCATTGCGTTTTATAGTAAACACCTATCTACATCCGATAGTCTTTTTTCCTCGTGGTATAGTCTCCAATGTCCAAGTCTGATTTTTCTCAAGAGCTTTCATCTCATCTTTTATAGCTTGGACTCACTTAGGATTTTTCAATGCTTCAGAGACCTTGGTTGGAATATGGATAACAAAAAATTGATGCACAAAAGCCTTGAGTGGTTCAGACTGCTTCTCAGTGGATACATGATTTGCAATTAGATACTTGGATATCTTGCCAATATCAGGTGAATAACGGTTTGGTGGCTTCCCATGATTTTGCCTGAAAGGTAATTGATATCCAATAGATTTAACCTATAAATGCACAAGTTTAGTAGAAGTAGTTACCTCAAAGATATTCTCAGGAGATTGGTCCGTTGGTATTGTTGAGTGAGAGGGGGTGCCTTCATCTTGTTGTTCTGAGTTCTCTGTAGGAGTATGACTCAAATCAAAAACAGCTTCGCAAGGGTTAGGCGATTGATCGTTGTTTGGCAAAGAGCATTCGCATGTGCCAAACTCGAGACGATCGATTGTTATTGTTTCTTGGCCGAGAGCAATCTTTGTGCATAGATGAATATCTTCGTTTTTCAAGCTGCTCCAAGTGGGCTCTTCACTCCGTATCTCCCCCTGAAGAGTAGAATTGGATGATGGGTCATAGAAGAACATCTCGGATTCCATAAAGGTTGACATCCAAAGTGACAAGTTGCTGGGTATGAGGGTAATAACATCTCTAGCATTTCTAATGAGTGGCATAACCCAAAAAAAACACAATGAAGCGCACATGGATCAAGTTTGCTTGGTTGATTTTTGTGGAGATGAACGAAGGCCACACAGCCAAAAATGCAAGGGCTAAGCACCAAAACAGAGGGCAGAGGCCCGTGTTGCCCGAGCACTTGTAATGGAGTTTTGAAATTCAAGACTCCAGAAGGTGACAGGACCTGCTCCGAATTACTCGGAACCCGAAACGAATCCTGTAGAATTTTTGACATCTTACCGATGCCGAGCCCACTTACTAAGAACCGAGACTTTCTGTCGAAATTTCGGCAAAGTCTCCCCTGTAAATTTGGCTTTTCCCAAAATTTCTTAATCTGTTAAAACACATTTAATATCACCAACCAGCAGCATGTACAAGATGATTTCATGCAATCCACATAATCGACTTCCGGCCTTCAAAAAATCCGAAGCAAAACCACCAACAAAGCTCTTAAGTCAAATAATGAAATTAAAACAAAGACCCAAATAACTTTAGTTCGCGGCTGCACCCGAGTGGGACCCCAGGCTACCTACGTACCCTTACTGAGGGATCAAGCCACACGTAGTTCTTCCAACAGCAAAAATCACAATTCCTTAAATGTAATAAAATGTTAAAACAATCTTACGTTTGTAACTCGACTCTTAAATTCTTAAATTTCATATTACAACACAAACCACATTTAAAATTTTATAACTCCCGAATCAAACCTTCTACATAAAACCATATCTGTAACTACCCATATAGTGCATATCCTGCTATCACCCACCAAGGGTATATGGAACACATAATTTCATCTGAAGACAACCTTTATATTTTCCGAAGGCAATAATATGATATTTTCTGAAGGCAACTGGTATATTTTTCGAATGCAACAATATAATCTTTTCCAAAGGCAATCAGTATATTTTTCGAAGGCAACAATATAATCCTTTCCGAAGGCAGCCAGGGAATGGGGGAAACTAGCCAACCACTTGTATAGACAAATCGGGCAGGTGGCTGGAGAAAATCCTGGCCGGACACCTGCAAAGTGATCTCAATGTAGGTATGGGCAAATCACTGGCTGGACACCTACAAAGTGATCTCCATGCAGGTACAGGCAATACATTGAGGGCAACCGGGGAATTGGGAAAACTAATCAACCACCTATGTAGACAATCGAGCAGGTGGAGGGGGAAAATCCTGGCCGGACACCTGCAAAGTGATCTCAATGCAGACACAGGCAATACACTAGCCGTACACCTACAGAGTAATCTCCATATAGGTACATGCAATTTCCACTGGCCAGACACCCACCTAAGCGGGTACAGGCAATATACACTGGCTGGACACCTACAAAGTAATCTCCATGTAGGTACAGGCAATTCAAATCATGTGCACACACTTTGCTAAAGGCAATCGACCCAATTTCCAAATCCTTTGTCAAAACTGTCATAAAGATTTCCCAAATCCACTACCCCAACACTATGTTCTCAATCCTTTCTTGACTTCCCAAAGTGTTCTCAATCCTTTCTCGACTTCCCAAAGATCCGCTTCTCAGCAATTGAACAATTCTCTTTGTAAACCGAGGCCAATCCGTTAACAAACTTCATAATCTCAATAACCCAAATATTTATGCGTACCGATCTCGAACTCTCAAAAACATAAATTCCATATCCGGGGAGGTACATAAGGTAGTGCAAATAGCACTCGAACTAACATAAACCACAACCCCATGTACATCAACACATATCCAAGTATAAACAACTATACTAAAAAAAATAGCACAAATTCATTCGAAACAATCACATCCCGCAAACATACGAAAATAATACCAATACTCTGATAATCGTTTAATATTTCCACTTCAAGACATATAATAACTCCAAGTCAAAGAACTCAATATGCATAATTTTCTATCCTTGAAAATAAAGTTCACTCACTTCATAATAATCATAACCCATCAGTCAAATATCTCATACTCAACCATTCCATAACTTCAATTGTCTAACTAATAATCCGAGATCTTCATAAAATAATATAAAACAAAACTTAAAATCCAACCATAGTTAACTTAACTCAAATAACGGTCGAGACTCGTTAATAAAGTCGTTCTAGTACTCCTCGAATAGTGAAACTACATCGGAAGACTCACGGTCAACCGAGGAATCAAATTAACCAAACTTGGCCAAACGGATCCACGGGACCCGCTACCTCCATTTTACGATCCGGAAGTTCCTACGTGTTCAACAAGGTTTACTAAACATGTTCTGCAGGTTTAGTCCGAATCAAACGGTCGGATCGCTCGCGATCAGACGATTATCGATTAATGGAAATTTTAAGTTATTTAATCAAAACATCCATGGCTCCGATTCATGATCCACAAATTCCTCCACGATCCTAGAGATGTCTAGATTAACATATATTAAATTCAAGATGATCCAAAGGTTCAAACCTATCGAACCCAAAAATCACACGATAGGCGAGATCCGTTCGGGGTTCGAACGTCAACCAAATTGGAATACGAAAGTACCTACGCACTCGTGAGGACCAGGCGATCATCTTAGGATATAATGCCGGTCCATTACCTGGCCCACGCGCCGGCAGAGCGTGGGTGCTTTGAGTAATTTCTGGCGGCCGAAAAAACTCCAAACAGCCGGCCAAGCATCCTATCCTAGGTGTTAAACCCCATTTGGAGTCACTTTTGTTCTGAACATACCCCAAAAAATGGCCTGAAATGGCCTGAATCGTGATCCCAAAACTGGCCGAACCCTAAATCCAAAATTAACTCACTTATACTAGAAATTTCTCAAATCCTACCCAACCATCAGCTAGATCATGAAAATAGGTGAGAAAGCATACCTCACTCGCCTGAAACGGTGGTCGGGGGAGGGAGAACGAGTCGGCGAAAGTTTATGAAAAAGCTGTCCAAAACCGCCTGTTTCTTGGCTGTTTCCGGTGACTACGGTGGCGGATCGAGGCGGCGAAGGGCTGGGGCTGGAAGAGGAAAGTGTGGTGGTTCTAACGGGACCGGTCTTGTCTGATATGGCGGCCCAAAATGAAGAAATCACCCTTTGAAGTTAGCTGGTCGAGCCGCCCAAAATGAAGAAATTCTGGGTTTTAAAAAAACGGAACTTCGAAATATTTATGGTTATGCCATTGAACTTCCTTTGATTGCCATTTCTTCGTTACAACTCTGATTCGAGTCCACTACGTGTCTACTGACTCATCTAGGTACTTTGCACGTAAAGGTACCAGCCACTGCCCAGAAATCCTTTCGGATTAAAAAGTGACCAAAATACCCCTACCTAAGGATAAATTTGTAATTTCATATTTAATTAAATTAAATAATTTAAGTAGGGAATTTAATTGGAGTCGGGGTGTTACAGAAGGCATGCAATTAATAAGGTGGACAGCAGTGATGACAACATCATCCCAGTGATGACGAGGAACATGGCCACCATTGAGAAGAGCACGTGCTGTTTCAAGGAGATGACGATTCTTTTGTTCGGCAACACCATTTTGTTGTGGTGTCTGGGGGCAAGTTGTCTTATGAATAATGCCATGTGTCTGGAAGTAAGTTTGAAAGTCATGATTAACAAATTCTCCACCGGTGTCAAAGAGAAGAATCTATATTCAAGCATTGAACTGTGTTTCCATATGTTTGTGAAAGGATTGGAACATGGAAAACACTTCATTCTTATTTTTCAAAAAATAAAGTCATGTCATTCGTGTACAATCATCTAAGAATGTGACAAACCAACGAATACCGGAATGAGTAGAAATTGGTGATGGTCCCCAAACATCAGAATGAATTAAAGCAAAAGGAATAGTACTTTTATTCATACTCAAAGGATAGGATGCTCTATGACTCTTAGCTAAAATGCAAGTGTCACATTTAAAATCTGAGTCCTTAAATACAGAAAATAACTCGGGTAATAAGTGTCTCATATAACCAAAAGATGGATGCCCCAAACATCGATGCCAGAGCTAAATCTGTCGGTGCTTGTCATCAGACGGATGCTTCACACTGTTGGCACGTCCCATACTGAAGTCATCCACATAGTACAACCCTCCTCTTTTAGTACCACGCCCAATGATCTCCTTGGTGAGAATATCATATGGTAAACAAAAATTGGGATAAATTAGTGCACAACAATTTAGTTGCTCAGTTGCCTAGCTCACAGACATTAATTTATTGGAAAAAAATGGAACAAGTAGACTATTGGAAAGGGATAGATAAGGTGAAAGGGCGACAGTGCCGGCCCCTGTCACAGGATAGGTAACTCCATTCGCATTAGCAATACTTGTGCGGCGGGGTGTAGTGGTATGCAAAAAATAATTCAGATCAAAGGTCATATGATCAGTGGCGCCAAAATCAATTATCCAACCAGTAGTATCTCGTAGATCAGAAGTATGAAATACATAATTGTAGTTACCTAAGTCATCCGAAGGCGAGGGACTATCAATAGGGTCTACCTGGGGAAACAATGCTAATTGGGGTTCGGTAAAGACAAGAGCAGCGCGACCGAAACTACTAGTAGTTTCTCTGAGCTTGCTAGCGCGGAGGTCCTCCCACCAATCAGGATAACCATTCAGCTTAAAACAGGCGTCTCGGGTATGTTTGGGGTTGCCACAGTGCGTGTAACCACTTCCATCAGTCGGAGCCTTGGGACGAGAAGGTGGGATAGTTTTAGAAGGTGGCGCACTAGTAGCAGTCGCATATGACTGGATCTGAAGGTGGGCTGCAATAGAGGAATTCTAGGGCTGTCTGGCATGAGTAGGGGGCCCTAATCGAGGCACACTCTTGGCCGCTAAGCCAGAGCCAGTGGGTGCAAATGAACCTATCATCACAACTTTTTGAACATCTTCACGGCAAAAATAGGCATAAGCTTGGTCCACAGTAAGGAATGAAGTCATGTGAAGAACATCACTTCGGGCCTTATCAAGAAGATCATCAAGGCCATCCAAAAATATGTAAACTGGATCTTTCTGTAGAATATCATTATAGCGCTTGATATCACTTTCATACTCTATCATATTGGGATGACGAAAATCAATTTCTCTCTATAAGCTTTGAAGGGTATTGTAATAGGTTTCAATGGAGCTGCCAGCTTGTTGCATACAGGAGACTCGTCGTTTCAGGTCATAAACCAAAGAGGTGTCAGTGCCATCATAGTAAGTCGTGGTAATGGCTTCCCACACTGCCTTTGCCGTCGAAAAGCGAATGAAATTGCCAATCAAGCTCTGCTCTAGAGAATTGATGAGTCATCCCTTCACAATAGAGTTCTCGGTGCTCCAACGGGGAAATGTTGGAGCGGTCGAAGGAGGTTGTGGAAGATCGCCATTAATATATCCCAATTTATCTTTGCCGGAGATATTCAACTCGACAACTTGGGACCATAGGGCATAGTTGGTGCCATCCAACTTTATGCCAATATGTGCAGCGGAAGCTTCATAGGTAATCGTCGTCTGATTCGGGTTCAAGGTCGTCCTTTGAGTCGAGTTCGGGGTCGTCATCTGAGTCGAGTTTGGGGTCGTCTTGGTAAGATCCTAATTTAGGATCAGGTTCGAGGTCTGAGTATGCATCTTCATTAGTTGAGACACCTGGACACTCAACTCGGCTATGGTTGGTTGAGAAGGAGAGGAGGAAGCAGTGGTGCTACCGCCATGAGGATTAGAAGAGTCATCCTCCCCCATGGTGGTGGTTAAGGTTTAGAAACTAGAGTCAGCAATCCTAAGATCGTCGCTCTGATACCATGCTAAAATATGAAACCTAATATGAGAATATTTATTTGTGGGAATTTTCTGTGTATTCTTCTCCTTGTAAGAGGTCATATTTATAATACAACGAAACCTGAATGGGCAAGTAAATAATAAATTCCTAAATCTATTTACAACAGAAAATCATGAATTAAAGTAAATCAATTACAATTATAATAGGAATTCTTGGTGTGTAAGGAAAGTAAGTCAATAGTCCACAAGTCACGCCAACACAATCTAATATGTTATATTATCAGACTGTGGATTTCTTATTAAAATGGCACATTTGGACATGATTCTACTTGATCAAGCGAGACGATAGATAATCTGATGTCAAAGAAAACGTTACTCAAATTAGAAAGTATGAGTCAATTGATCATTGTGCTTATAGTGGTCATCATGAAGATTGAAGGGTGGAGGATGTAAAAGCCACTCATTTCCATCAACGTAGGAAATGTCCAAGAAGGGGGCTACCTCAGAATCATTGAGTTGCCTTGCATACGAGGTTCTATGCGTATAATTTGCGCCCGATCCCATGCAATCGTACTCCCCAAACAACACTGTCCTGCATTCAAATAAACACCTTCATAATTAGAAAAAACGACGACAACAAAAAAGAGAGAAGAGAACAATAGAATTTTGGAGACACCAAAAAGAAAAAAAGCAATATGAGGAGCAAAGCAAGCAACCACAGACTGGTCTCTAGAGGGGTCTCTCCAGTCATTCCATCCATCTGAAGCCACAACATCAGACATGTATGTTTTAGAAAACACCACAGTTGCATAAGCTCCCCAAGCTCGACCAAGCCACACTTTCCCACTTCCTCCAATGCTGCAATTCACAAACGAAAATCCGCTTTGCTCCTGCGCCGACTGCCTTCCTTGTGCCGTGACGGCTCCACTTATCCCCCGTTTGACTGCATTTGCTATCGAATTAATGGTGCACCCCTATCAATGCTTTAAAATTAGTACCAGACTAGCAATGCTAGAGACACCAAATCTCGTGGTCGTGGTGTTTTATTTGTTCGTATCTGAGCCTACCCTGCATCTCATTTATTTCCAACAATGCTGGCACGTCACATTAAATTATGACAAAGCCTGTTGATTATGGATGGATGATTGTGTTATAACTTATACCTCATAAAGTGATTTAGCTTTGCCAAAAATGAAATCGATGGACCCTTGAATGAAACATTCACTAAAATAATGCCTCCCACGATCATCATTAAGCGTGTCTTGGGCACCATAGAAGCCACATCCATAAAATGCAGCTTGATCTCCGGCAATTCTTAGTGCCACTGCCTGTGCTCCAATTCTTCCAGGACCTGGTGGCGGAGCTGTGTTCTTCTCAACAAAAAAAAAAAAAAAAAAAAAAAAAAAAGAGAAAATATTTACCAAATTATTGAAATCCCACATAGGAAACATATCAAACAGTTCCATTTTCTTTACCTGAAAGCTAATATTGTAGGCAGTGAAATAGGGAGCAAAGATGGCAACTGAAGAGCTACGAGCCGTCCCTCCAGTAGAATTGGCTGTGTCATTCCATGCTATGATGGTGTTAAGATAGCCCTGACCTTGAAATATCAAATTGGTCTTGTTAGCAGCCACCGTCACCTTTTCCCTGCCATCATATATTTGATCATATGGATAATAAGAAATAATTTGCAAACCAATATCCATATTTCAGCTTCATTTTCTTATGGGACAGTTTCATTTTTCTCCCTTGGAATATATAATACCTGTAAGTACCCGAATCGATTATGATGAGGGTTCTATAGTTGCTAAGCTCAGGAGCAGCATCTACTGCCTTTTGCACGCTACTAAAATTTGTGCAACCCTTTAAGCCTACTGTCAAAACAAGGGACACATTGTATTCAGACACGAGCCTAAATTTCCATTTTGTGTTGGCACATTTAGGGCTCCGCCGGCGGTGGTGGTGGTGGTGTCTGGACACAATGCTTCTCAAGGTAGACAATAAGGTCTCACCACTTTTCTTGAAAACCCCATCTAATATAGCAAGCTTGAAACTATTTTGAGCACTTTTGGCAATAGTAGAAGTTGAGGAGAGAGAGGAGGGGATGTGATGGAGAGAGATGATAGTGGAAACAAGTGCAATGACAAAGGCTGAGAACCAAAAGAAGAGGGTTGTTTTGGTTCTCATGGTTAAGGCTTTTGACGTATTTAACTGAGGTTTGATGTTATTTTGAGTTAAGAAGTGGGTTGGGGCTTGTGGGGGGTTATAACTTATTTCATTATCTGTCTAAAAATTGGTCATGTAAACTTGAGGGTATGGTGCTTGGCGTGGGAGGTAAGAATTGTATGAGCCTGTTTGTGATGTTTGTGCGTGTGAAGATGATTACAAAATCTCTGCTTTTAAAAGTTATGGTATGGAGAGAGAGAGAGAGAGAGAGAGAGAGAGAGAGAGAGAGAGAGAGAGAGAGAGAAGGCATGGAGATTGGAAAATGCATACGCAAAGCCACAGAGGAGAGGAGCTGAGAGATTTTATTATGATCAAGAATCAATGATGAAAGGAGGGAAAGGTGTGGGCATGTGTGTGTGTTTTGGTGGTGATGCAGTGAGACTTGAACTTTAATTTTAATTCTATGAAAATTGGAGGTGTTTCTTGACAACTTAGCACAAAGGGTACACCGTACACTACACTACTAAATTGGGCGGTGGGACTTGTAGCTCCATATAATCATGGAGGTTTCTGAAGAAAAAGTGACTTGAAATTTATGAAACCGCCCTTGCTATGTGGAACATTAGGTGTAGCTGCAGCCTCCAATAGTACTTCTTGTTCTGAATACAGCAGCTCATGCGAATCAATTGGGAAAAATGTTAGGCGGAGCCATTCATGCGTGCATGGTGACTTACAATCATAGATGCTTATAGTCACAGATGCTTAGCTTATAATACATCAACGGCTGGAAGTCACCCTCGTAGGCACGGATAATCGTCCCAAGCAACCTCTTCAGTTGGGGGCGCATATGAACTATGAAAATACGAGCCAACGAGGGGGATTTTACACATATCTGGTACAGAACGGGGATTTTGGAACATTGACAAACAAGGCCTTATCAATGCATCACACATGGGAATCAGATTTTTTTTTTTTTTTTTTTTTTTTTTTCATTTGATACAACACCAACACCTGCTGCTTCATAAGAAAATACCAAGGATGATTATTATGCTATTTTCTTTCTATTTTTTTTCTTGTGGGAAAAGATAATTCAATTTTTAGTTTATTACATAATAGAATACTCGAGTACAAGACCTACCACTTTCACCAATTTATCCCAAAATCTGACTGAAAAATAAACCGAGGAAGAAGAAAATTTGAGAAAAGAAAAGCACAGAACTTAAAAACTTTCATACATTTAACTCTTGTGCATGCAGAATATGTGCTCAATAAAGCCTTATAAAGAAAAAACTAAAGGACAAATAGAGCTATTTAGCTGAAGTTCAAGAAAATGTTGATATGAACAGCAGAGGCTTGACAATTCCAATTCATAAAATTTTACAAACATGAACTGGAAACTAAAAGCTTGCTAATAAGGATAAGGAAAAAGAAAAAAAGCTCTTTCATTTTCCCCCTGCTCTCATAGTGTATTTACAACCCGACACTCAGGAACCTTTTTATGTAGCATTGATGTTCCTTTGAAGGTCACCATTTGGTAGCAAGTCCTTCTGTAGTTGGTAAGCTGCAGCAGCGCAAGGACACAACCGTAAATTTCAGGGCAATAAAAAGGCGCAAAGAGAATGAGTGCATTATTTAGACACAATTAAAACATACCTGGTCCGGCATTATTTTTGTAAAACCAAATTTTTCAGTCCATATGGATTCTGCTTCTTCAGCAGCTGGCAGCACAAGGCTCTTCACACTCAAGAAGGCTAGCAGCTTCTCAATGCAGGAAAACAACAACTGGAAGTAGCCCTGTGAATTTTGGGTAAAAAAAGTTGAATCGTATCAAACTAAACTTGGAGTCATAACTTTGTTCGCGAGAAACAGAACCATCAAAACTGAAAAATTGTACCATAAAAACGCCAAGGACAAAAGAAAAAAGTAGGGGCATAAGTTCAGCACAAGCAGCTCGAAATAATATTAAATATATTTCTCTATTTTAGTCTCACCTTGCCGTGGTTACCATTACTTGTAGCAACCAAAGGAAGTTCAGCGACTTCATGACCAAAAACACGAATAATTCCAGCTGATACCACAGTTGAGCTGCAATAACAGATGAGTTTTATCAATTATATTACAAGGAACCAAGTCCACGATCAGAAATCAAACAACTTACTTGACCATCAGTATTGCACAGTACATCCCCCCAAACTCTTGGCTCCTAACATTCCTTCTGTGAGAGAGAGAGAGAGAGAGAGAGAGAGAGAGAGAGAGAGAGAGAGAAAGACAGAGAGGAGAAGAAGAAGAAGAAGAAAATCTATTAGAATACTGGATGCACATGCAAAACTTTGGACTAGATAAACCAACTACAATACAAGGTCACAGATCCTTATGCTTACCCATAAACCATGGCTGGAATAAGGTCTCGCCCAGATTCTGAATCAATTATAGGATCAAAGCAATCCTGCAACACAGGTATGGGAGAATATCAATTGTTGTTAAGATGATGGTTCCTTTCATGTGTGTAATAAGTGCCTCTGCTATGCTTCTTGTATGCAAACACTCGCATAAGATAAGCCTAGCATATAAAGCACATTACAATGTACCATTCCTTTTTATTAAAATCAACAGTCCCATCAGTCATACAAGAAAGGGGGTAAGGAGCTTCACCCTAACAACCAAACTAGGACACCGACTGCGTCATAGAAAATAATAATAATAATAATAATACAACTTGAATACCAACCAAATTTTGCTTGGCAAAAAACGAGTTAAATGGAAGAGGGTCATCCTTGCCATCCTCTTTTTCTCTCTTAAAAAATGTTTGTTAGGAAAAAGATGCCAAAATAAATTTTCCAAATTGTTATTTTATCGCTTTGTATCCCGACCAACTTTCTTTAGATAAAGATGTGTTTGTAACAGCATATCTACAGCATACCTTTACTCTTTCCATCCTAATCCCTTTACCCTTGCCATCCTGTTTCCCTTCCTTTCTATCAAAAGGAAGAACAATATGCACCATTCCTTTCTTTTATCCTTCCAATGTGATTACCCAATCCATCCCCCTTACCAATCAAAGTATTAGGCCATTTAGAAGCAATATAATCCTCCGGCAATAACACAATCCTTAGTGCCTCTTAAGTTAGGTTCCTAAACAAGTCATTGTGTTCAGCTCCAGGGAGAATATATGAAGTTCAAGGGGATTATGCTGCCTATATGCAATTGTGACCAAATTTCAGTTTTTATTTCTTTTTTGCTTGCAAAAGAATTTCAGCTAATTGGCATATGATGCAGAAACAAGTCTTCTTTAAATTTCCTTTTTTTTTTTCCTCATAAACAAATTGTCTAAGATACTCAGTTACCACCAAAAATAAATAAAAAATCATAAAAGGAAAATTTAAAGAGACGTACAAACAAAAGTTTGTTACAATAAATAAAACAATACAAAAGTAAAAAGGATGTAACTAAACTAACTTATATTGAACCATGTTTATGAAGAAGCCCTCTAGAAGAAAGTAAATTACTGTGGGATGACCCTAAATTGCTGTAGGCAAGCACCACAACCTTTTAAAAGAAGAGAGGGAAGAACTCACATGGAAGATAGCAACAGCCTGTGCAAGTAATAAACGAGATTCCTGTGAAGCAATTTTGCCACTAATAAGTCTCCATCTCACATCTAATCCACTGACAGTTTCCAAACCATTTCCTTCCTGCTTCTTCTTTATAACATCCAAATGAGAGTCGGGAAGCTTCTCAGCTCCTCTCGTTAGCAACTTTTGTAAAATAGAATGAATTTTACTGCACTCCACGCAACAAAACCACTTCCCCTTTGGCAATTCCTGTCAAAGAAATGGCATCAACACTTCAATCAGAAATCTATTTTGCAAGTCCACAGGAACGAAAAGACTCTGGTCATATAAATCATTAAGCATCTGCTTTCTTTGAGGTGCTCACCTTTAAATTTGCCATTTTATGTTTCTTTAAACAGCCAACATGATATTCCTTCTCACACTAGCAAAACAAGAGGAGAAAGCACCACTTAGTGGTTTAAATAGAAGCAACAGTAATATTTTGTGGAAAAGTGCACTTCAAATACAACCAAAAATATGAAAAATTAAAAAACACCTGATCACAAAGTATAATAGTTCGTGGACCAAATCCTGATTTGCTAAAATCATAACCTCTGCATGGAAGAACAAATAATCAAAAAGACAACATAAAGAGGTATATCAAACAATTATCCGTCACAAATGCATAACAAACATGATGACTAAGCCAATAAGGTTAAATAGAATAGGTTTCCAATTATTACCTACATAAAACACATCCAGTCAATTCAGCTTCTATGTCTTTGACAATACGAATGCATCTTTGGGTTATTTGTTCTATAGGGTCAATTCCTGAAATCCTTCCAGCGGCAACAGCATTTTCATTATGTTCCACAAACTTTTCTCTTTGGAACATACTCTGGCAGAACTTACAGTACCAGTCACCACGAGGAACATTTGGTAGAGATGCACAGTCTGCATGGGGCAAACAATTCATACCGCAAACTCATATAAGGCAAATACAGTTGCGGAAGTGCATCAGAGGGAACTCAATGACTGCTCCATCATGATTCCACAAATTATCTTAAAAGTGATATACAATGCAAAGTAAGATCCAAATACAAGTGAAATGAATTTCAGATTTACTTCATTTACAAAAACTCAACAATTTTTGTAGACAAATTTTCAACATGTTTCTATCACATTATGAACTTGAAATATAATTAACAAAGGATTTCCAAATAAAATTTGTTCTTGATTCAATAACAACTTTATCTCAGCCATTCAAACATAACCTCTTATTGGACTATAAAAGCAAATAAAAGGTCTTACCTTACCAATAAAAGAGGGAACTAGTTTTGAGTCGATGAAAAGAAAATATAAATTTTATATCGTACTCATAAGAATCATAAATTTCACCTCTGTGGAAAGCCCTTGGGCATCCATCACAAAGCACAAGATTCCCACCATCTGCACAAATGATGCACAAGTCATCGTTATCCTTGGATGAATATTTCCGACCTCTCGACAAAGATATTGCCAACTCGTGGAGAGACACGCCATTAGATGTGTAAATGTATGCATAGCTGCCAAAAAGTACAAACAGAACCATAAAATTATCAAATCTTTAAGGTAAATCGTGACATGGGTAGCCGCTGTATATATCACACAAAAACTTACGGTTTCCTGCGTGAAGCCCAACCTGCATGAGCCTCAAACTGTGAGGGGCTAACCTGCAGAATAAATAAAAGTGTCAAAATTTCCAATATGGGATTCATGAACTGTGAAGTCAAGTGGTAGCAGAAAATACCTCAGAGTTGCAGCAACGGCAAAATATTCCAAAGCCCATCTTATAACCAACTAGCAATTTCTGTCCACAGAAAATTATTATTTTATTTCAATACGCAGATAAATAACATAAAAGTATGAACAATCTTTTTCTCATCAACCTGTCCGCGTGCATAATATGCTACTTCCGTTCCATCAGGCAATCCATCTTCCTCAAAAACCAACTTATGCAGCCGCTGATCTCTTGAGAAAGATACAACCAACGAAGAAGCAGATTATTCATGTCACAAATGGAAAGAAAATACTTACATTCAAAATTACGCTACCTAAAAAAGAAGCATATTTATGTTGATAAAAACTGACAGGAGAGGATGCAACCTACTTTGTTGTAATCCTCCACTGACTCTTCTTTTGTGAAGAAAAGTACATTGAAGCAGGACTGGGAGACCTTGAGATCAGAATTGATTTTGATGACCTGTAAAAATGCAGACGACATATCACGAAGACATTAAACATACAGATAAATCACTGTCCAATATTTCTCTATCAAGACAATTTGGAAGGTGTTCATAAGAACAAACATAGCAAAAGGTTTCTTGAAAGAAGATTTTGTGAAAGAATCAGTTTTCTTGGCTTGCTATTAGAGCAGATTACTAGTCACAGGGATATAATGAACAGAAGCTTATCATTGATTCTACTTAGAAGGATACCAACTTTGGTGTTATCTTCCATCTACTCTTATAAGGCGAACACATTGGAGAAGCACTTCCGGAGGGATCTGATAACAAAACTGGCGGTGATGACCTGCAGTGAAGATAAAAGCATATAACAAAAGGGAAAACAAATTTTTGAAGAAGTAAACCTCAATCAAAATTTTACTATTTCCATAATCCACATAAGTTTTCCCTTTTAGAGACAGAATAGCTATAAAGGTTAGTTAATTCAATTTTACGATTTAATATATACAATAATGATACAGCAAAGAGAGGGGGGGAGGGGGGATGTCAACAAAGAAAGAGACATACTTTCTCTTCTTTTGCAAAGACAAACAGACTGGAGCACTTTTGGGGGACTTTGAAATCGCATTTTTCAGGGTCTTTGAGATTGCACTTTTCAGGGGTTTTATGATTGCACTTTTCGGGGATTTAGAGATTGCGATTCTCGGGGACTTTGATATTCCAATTCTCGAGGACTTTGTGATTCCAATTCTCGGGGACTTTGTGATTCCAATTCTCGGGGACTTTGTGATTCCAGTTTTCGGGGACTTTGGGATTGCACTCTTCAGGGACTTCGAGATTGAAACAGGCATCAAAGATCTGAAGATAATACAGATGCAAGAACATATGAGAAGGAATTTGCATATCAATACTATTCAATAACTAAAACTGAAAAAAAGGATACAACAACTGAGTAACATTCTTACACCTTCCATAAGGTTTCAGAAATATTATATTGCAACTTGTGACATAAATGTCACCTTAAGCAAAAACGCTAGAACTCATCCATGTATAATGGGACAGATAGAAAATGCAACCATAATGTTAGGATTTTAAAATTCATTTAATCAGCCAATATCCTATGTCAGATTGTGAGAAATAATGAGTTTGAGACTCTTTGCTGCACCCAATGGAATCATGGTTTTCCAGAAACAGTTAACAAAACATTCTTAGAATCTCAGCAACAATGGAGCCAATCCCCAGCCTATGTCTAAATGAATATATATTGCCATATTAAGTAAATATGAAAATATATGTTACTGTCAATTTCCTTATAAACAGCAAAGATGAATAATTTGTATCTATAAAGCACAAGCATACCACAACTAAACTGAATTTTAATCATTTTTATAATAAATGGGACGCATTGTACAACAGTTCCAATGAACTTGCAATATATAAGGTGGATATGTCACTCCCTTTAACACAACATGCAGATCTTATGTTTGAAGATGCAAGCAATATAGAATGTGGAATGTGGATTTCTTTTTCTTTTAGAAACAAAATATAGAATGTGGTTATGTCATTCTATTATCCACATTACAATGCAAGGCTTAACACCTTTCAAAGGAAACTACTACCTAATAATTGTTCTTGCTACCCTAACTCTTGCCACTTAGAGACAAGCACATGAAGATAAGTTCCCTACCAACAAAAAGTTATTCAATACCCTTTCCAGCACCCAAGGCCCCAATAAAGCAATACAGTATTTTTAGGGTGGAAAAAAAAAATGGCAAAACTGTTTACATCATAGACTAGCTAATTTAGAGAAAAACAATGGATACAATCTGAAAATCCAAAATCCACAAATTCCAGGTCAAAATTTGACAAGAATAACAATGCTGGAGGCGGTAACTTGAAAGGATACCATACCTGAGACTATCACCAGGTTCATGAGTTGGACTGCACTCAGGCTTCTTTGACTCCATGCAAGAATAGCAGAGAGATCCATCATCCAGAGCACAGTATGGAGGAAACGACACTATAAATGATAGAATACGAAGACGAAGAAGAAAAAAAAAAAGCAATCAAGAAAAAGTTCATCAAATAACTATAATCAATATGCTTAAAACTGCTTAAATACAAAAGAATATAAAGAGAAAACAAAAATAAAAACTATTCAAAGCTCACCACTGCAATTTTTACAAGTGAAATACTTCTCCGCAGGTGAAGAATTGATGAAATTCTGAACTGTTGTCTCCAAAGTATGGAGAGAAGCATTTCTGCACGCCTTCAAGAGATCAAGCAGACTCCTTCCGTTCTCAAAGCAAATATACTGTGCTGCCCGTCTGTATGTTTTACAAGCATGAATCTCAAATTGGGATGGTGGAATAACCTACATTGATTGGAAAAAGAGCAAAGCAAATAAATAAATGCATAAAGCAACTCACAGAACAGTTTATAGCATACTAAACCATCTTAGAGCAACAAGCATTACTCACCCTGCAGTTGTTGCACAAGATACATGAACATAGAATCCCACCATCCTTTATTATGCCCCGCAAACCAAATGCCTGAATTAAAATCATCACCACCTTTTAGCTCATTATCTGTACTAAACATATCTTTTTTTAAATGCATAAAAATGAATTTGGAATCAAACTACCTTCTTGCTACCCATGTAAATCACCTGCACCCCATCAACCATTCCAGTCTCAAAGAGCTCCTTGACCGTCGTAGGCTTCCTGTCCAACACAATCTTCTTTGACATTTTCAGTTCAAGCTTATTCCTCAGCGGGGATGCCAGTGTGCTGACTCCAAATGTATCATCCTCCTCTATATTTGAAATCACTTCAACTGGCACGGCCCCTGATGCACTTTCCACAGTAGGCTCAAACGTAGGTCTCAATGCTGATCGCGTAAACCGCCTCAATGGCCGGCCTTGCAAATCCGTTTCCCCCTCATTACAACTAGGCTCATCTTTAACTTCAACTTCAACCAAGTCCGCTTCCATATCATGCTCCTCGACCGAAGGCCCTGAGAGCTCACTGTAGGGCCCATATCCACTACACCTACGCATCTCCAATTTGCAATTTGGTTCATCTTTAACTACAAATTCAACTGATTCGCCCCTTTCAGAGCCCTGAGGAGAAGGGCTTTCATCAAGTCTCAGCTCATCCGAGCTCTTGAGCCCATTTATTTCCGCATCATCGGAAAACGCATTTCGGCCATTGATCCGAGACCTTCTTTCTCGGGTATAAACAATTACACCATTCACAACAGCACCTTTAAACCTCTTAAAGTTGAGGTTCTCATAAACCCGCACACAAGGACTCGTCTGGGACTCGGTCTGAGTCCCAGCCAGTGAATCGGTGAGCTGAGACTGGCCCTCCAATACACAAGCCAATTCTCGCTTCATGCCGGTTCAATGAAACACCTCGCCCCACAAATCGTCCCCAAAATCTGCAAAGCCCCCAGGAAAAAAAAAATAAAACTAAATCAAAAAAAGTTTCCAAATATTTGAAACGATATTGCTAAAACCCCAAAAATCTAGGGTTTAAAACGAAAATTGAGGAAGAAATAGTGTACCAGGTATATCAGATGAGAGCCATGAGAACGAAATTGGTTCGAATTGTCACTCTGAGATGGCAACGAAATGTAAGAGAGAGAGATCGGATAGAGGTAAATTAGGGTTTTTGAGTGACTTTCGCTGATATATTTTTGCTATTTTGGGTGTAGATTTGGTAGAAGAGAGGCGCAGACGTCCACGATATCGCTGTTATTGGAAGGGGAACTGGCCCAACTCAGAGAGAGAGATAGAGAGCAGAGACAAGCATCAGCGGCCTATAGGATGGGACCAATGGCAGGATCCGTAAATAAGTTGAGTTAATAGGTAAAATGACCAAAACATCATTACACCTAGTTTTCCACGCCATCCCAACATGACTCAGTTTTTCTTTTCCTTTTTACAACAAAGGAAAAGGAATTTTCAAACAAATAAGGAAAATTGTTTTTACCACAAATAATAATAATAATTGCATTTAGTCGTTCACCTACTCCAGTAATTATCGTTTTGATAATCCCAGTGAAGAAAATTACCAAATTACAACTACTCTTCGTTTTTCAAGCCATCTAAAACTCTGAAAGTTCGATACTTTTTTTCCGCATTGAAAACAAATAAGTGATTGATAGTCATCAACTAATGACTTGATGATCTTATCAAAAAAAAAAAAAAAAAAACTAATGACTTGATGTGGAAATTACCAAATTATCCATGTTTTTAAATAACTTTTATCCATTTCTTCCGTATACATTTTTTTATTGGATTTTTTACGGTTTTACCCCTTGAGCTATTTGCCTATTATCAATTTAGCCGTTTAACAATTTTTTGGTAAATTAAGGACTCCATATATTTAAAAATCGTCAATTGAGAGCCTATCGTTAGATTCTTAAGGACGCCATCCACCTTTTCGTTAGATTAAGGTCAAATTCATAATTTTGTGAGAATTATGCCTTATTAAAATATCAAATAATAGTATTAAATAGTTGTTTAAAAACAATATGAAAATTTTTATAAAAAAATTAAAATTAAAACTCATCCCTCATCTCCTTCCTCAAACCCTAGCACCCCATCATCTCCTCACCCCCACCCTACCCTCTCATGAACGCCACTCGCCTCCACCCTACCCTAGTGTCACCGCCTCCCATCCCTTCATCTTTCTCTCTCCTTCTGTCTCTCTTCCCTTTTCTCCTTTTCCCCCCTCTATGTTTTCCATTTCTCTTTCTCTTCCCCCTATGTCTTCAAACAAACCAGGGTTGGGGTTTGTATTCATTGAGTTCGACACCCTTATGAACAATAACTAGATGTGTGATATGTATATCGAGTGTGGATGGATCTTGGGTTGGGATGGGACGGGATGGGATGGGTCTCGCGGGGTGGGGATGCGGAGTTGTATGGTGGCGTTGGGCTTGGTAGTTTTCTAGGTAGAGAGAAAAACAGAGGATGAGGGAGAGAGAAAGGAAGAGAAGGATGGAGGGGGAAGGGGGGACCTAAAAGTTGGGTCGAGGAATTGGGGTTCTATGAGGTTGATTCAGTGAATGGGGTGAATTAGAGGGTGTGTGGTCGATGGGGGTTGAGAGAGAGAGAGAGAGAGATAGAGAGAGGGAGAGAAAGAGAGAGTTGGGGTGTGGCACAGAGAGATTAGAGGTAGAGGGTGGGGGAGATGGAAGGGGAAAAATGGGAAGAGGAAGGTGAGAGAGACGGAAGGGAAACGAGGGGGAGGGGAGAATGATGGGGAGGCTGAGTTGATTTTTTTTTTCTCTCTTTTTTTAAAAAAATTTAATTTGAAATGTTAAATATTTATTTTATTCAAAATTTAAATTTTTTTAATTTTTTTAAAATTATGAATTTACCCTTTATTTGGACAAAAATTTGGATGAAATTTGAAAAAATTGACAGTACGCCTCAATTGGCGATTTTTAAACAATTGGAGTTCTTAATTTACCGAAAAAATTGTTAAGAGGCTAAATTGACAATATGCAAATAGTTTAGGGAGCAAAACCGCATAAAACCCTTTTTTCTTCTAACAAAGTGATATTCAAAACTAATCAAACTCATATGCAAAAGTGCGAATACATTACTTTAGTCAAATGACTTAACCCACATATGCTGTTTCTTTTCTTTCTTATACTTGTAAGTTGTATGGCATGATTATGATTAGAATTTATCATAATTTGCAGGAAAGAAAACACATCTTCCCATTGCTCTCACCTCCCCCAATAATCTTTTCCTACCTAAGTTCTTTTTAAATAACATAAAAATAATTAATTGATTTATCAATTAAAACAGTAAATTAAGAAGAAGACTTTATAGTTTTATAAAGTTTGTCAATGTATCAACGGGTCTCACCCAATAAAAAATGACCTTAACTTGCAGACTATACGTGGTTTCGGTACGGTAACCACACCGAAACAAAGAAACCATTTACTGGCCGACTACCTACGATTTAGCCAAAATCCAAACCAACGCCGCACCGCACAAAGACAGTTACTAGAGGTGCCGGTTACCGTAGGTAGCTGGGGTATTGGTCGGTTACCAAACCTGGAATAACAAACCTGCAAAAAAATAAAAAAAATAAAAAGGTAGAGAAAGAGAGAGAAATAGCCTTGATTCATCACAAACACGGAGAAGGAGGGAGAGAGAAATTTAAAAAATAAAACCAGACTTAGTTATTAACCTAAGAACCAGGGAGGAAATAGAGAAAAAGGAGGGGAGAGTGAAAGGAAGAAGGCTCGTGGTTTTTTGTTTCCTTGGGCAGTGAAAGCTGAAATGAAACCTTGGGCATTTATTAACACTCATTTAAAATATTAAAAAATCCCTTGACAATCAAAAGTTGTTAATATTTAGAATTTAAGATTAATTACATCACCCCATTTGCCCATTTTCCCACTAAAATATTAAAATATTGTATAGAATATCAAGATAGAGAGAAGAGAAACATTTCTCTCACCTTTTTCTTTTTTCCTTCTTCTTCCCTTTTCTTTCCTTCCGTCTTTTCTCTTTGTTTCTCATTTTCCTTTTGTTTTGCGTTTCTCTCTTTTCTTTCTTTTCTTCCTCTTTTGTTCCTTCTTTCTTTTCTTTCTGTTTCTCTTCTTCTCCTTTTTTTGGCCTGGCTTGGTGGGGTTTTTGGCCTCTCTGTTTCTCAAATTCAAGGCGAAGACGAGGAGAAGAGGAAATTTAGAGACGACTAGGGTTCAAATTCGAAGGGAGTGAAATGAAATTAGGGAAAGTCGATCTCAACCTCTAGTTTCTTCGGCAAATATTTGTCAAATTCACATGGCATAAAACCAATCCACAGGTCAAGAAATTTCATTTTATTCAAGCATTCCAAGCAATTCAGGCATTTCAAGCAAATTGAAGAACTCATGCTCTTGCGACAAAACCATACAATATCATGCTCTCACAATAATATTGCTCAAGATCATGCTCTAGCAATGCCCAAATCAGAACTCAATACCAAGAGAAATGACATGCTAAATTCTCAAACAAAAGCAACATGCCAAGCAAAACTTATACACAAGTTTTTCAACTATTCTAGCTGGAACATCCCACCTTTAGAAAATCACTAGAAATCAAACGTACAACCAACAAATCCCAAACTTTTCAGATTAGAACTAGACATATCAAGTTTCATTTTTCCACAATTTCGTTGCATTTAGATCTAGGGAAGCATATCAAACAGATTCCCAAAACACGCAATGCAGCAGAAACTGCACAATTCCAGCAGCTTAGCCCTTTAAAATTGCACCAAAAATTCATTTTTCCTTCAAATGGCATAACACTAGTTCCAACACAACCATGGAAAAGTCTATTTTCATGCGTCAAAATCTCCAAATCAGATTCCAAGAGAAACATTTCAAAAGTTCAAAGAACAGCCCACAAACTACTGTGAGACATTTCCAAGTTTGTATGAGTCTTGTTTATCACCAAGCTAGAATCTGAAATCAAAAGCTCAATCTCAAAATTCAGTACCTAACTCACTAGTTTTGAGAAGTGCAATGGAATTCAAGCTTCAAGCATAGAAAACAAGCATGCAACAAAGGCATCAACATCAACTCATGAACATGCTTCAGAAAAATGGTGGCAGAGAGCATTACAATGGGTGGATGATCCTCAATTTTGGATATGTTATAAACAACATAATTTTGAGCAAATTTTGTTTAGCAAGCGCAATCATCCGAGCATCAGAAGCTAAAGACACATGCAAAAGCAGAATCTGCAAAAACTCACCAGTCATGGATGAATACAGAAGTTGCAGACCAACTTTGAGGCATCAAAAAAATTCAAAAAATCCTACAAATTTTACAGGCTATAGTACTTGAGCAGATGAACAATTTTCATCAAGGAAGTTTTCTGATCCGAGCTTTTGAAATATAACTTATGTACTGATACACAGTACCCACGGGTTTGAATATTGAAGAGAGAAGAAAGAGTTAAAGAAGGGTCATGCTATAGAAACAATTCAAATTCTGTCCACAACCACACCAATGCCAAAACCTAAAACACTCAAGCGCATCCACCATGCTAAATAGTCCAAAAGCTATATTAAACCGTGTCACCTTAGCCAATACCAAGCATATAGGCCAATACCAAGCATCCAAGCATACAAACCAAAGCTAAGTGTACAAGCCAATACCAAGCATACAGGCCAATGCCAAGCGTACTCACCAATGCCAAGCATCCAAGCCAATACCAAGCATACAAGTGAAAGCCAAGCAACCAAGCCAATACCAAGCATACAAGCCCAAAATCAAGTGTATACACCAATGCCAAGCATCCAAGCCAAATACCAAGAATACATGCCAACATCAAGCATACATGCTAATACCAAATATACACGTCAAAACCAAGGATGCAAGCCAATATCAAGCATACAAAACTAATATCAGACACACAAGTCAATGCAACTCTTGTAAACCACAACCATGCCAAATCAAGCATCTCTTGTCACTCAAGCACATCAATCACGCAAGCTAACTTATTTTGGGCTAAAATTCAACCATGCCTTATCTTCTCTGTCATGCCACAAAATAAGCCAACTTTTGGTAACCCCAGTGGGTAAACTTTGATATTACAATGTCTAGGAAAGCTCTTCAAGGAGACACCTTCGGTGTCTAAGAAGGTTGGGTTTTAAGCGGGACCATTGCGACCCCTCCAACCTTCCTAGAAAATACCTGGCTGTGATTTCGAAGACTCTTAACTGGTTATCCTTGAGTTGCTTATCGTTACATTCATATATATATATATATATATGACCAAGCTAGTAGTTGCCAAAATCATGCTAATCTTCATGCCAAGAAAAACAAAACGACTACGGCTAAGTAAGCAAGCATGGATATTTCATGCATATTGCAGCCATGCCATGCCATTGCCAATTATTTGGGCTGAAATTGATTATTTGGCCCATCTCGCTGCCACTTAATGGCTTCAATAATCAAGGGGGCTAATGTTGAGGCCCAAAAAAGTCATGGGAAGCCCAAAGACATTTAAAGCCCAACATAACATATAATGTTTGTCATGCGTTAATTCAAGCTGTATTTTGGGAATTAATTTATTAAATAAATATAGAAATAGTGTACATGTCATGCCAAACAAATAATACATTTTTCATATGTCAATCACCTACCAAGCTCACATGAACCCAAGTCATGTGGTTTACGGGACTTGCACAAGGGATTGTGGTGTGGAAGGTTATGGAAGTCCACAAGGCCCACGGAAGCTCTTGGATAATGAACACTTTGGGCTAACTACCTGGGAGCACCAAAGTCCAAGCCCATTACTTAGAGTTCTCCAATGTGGGTGAGCAAATGATAAATTTTTCAAGCACTTCCTTTTATCCATAGGAAATTGTCATTTTCCAAATGTCTAGCTTTACCCGTTGGAAACAAACTGTTTCCAGCACTTCCTTTTACCCATAGGAAATAATCAGTTTATGGTACCTAGCTTCACCTGCTGGAAAATAGCATGCCCAAGTGCTCCCTTTTAACCATTGGAAATATGCTGGTTCCAGCACCTTCCTTTACCTACTGGAAATAAAGGAAAACCCTCACCCTCTATAAATTGGCATTCAGGGCTCAGTTAAATGGCACCAATTTTTCTTCAGCCATCAAGCCCTCTTATTCGGCTGCTACAAGCAACACAGCAACCATCAACCCCATTCTTTAGCCATCAGGCCCTTCCTTTAGCTGCTGGAGCAGCACAACAACTTCTTGCTTTGTCTACTGCAAGCATCCAAGCAGCCATCAACCCCCTTCTTCAATCATCACACCTCCTTCCTAGCTGTTGCAAGCACCTCAACCATAACCTCATCTCCTTGAAATCCATCATCTTCTTTATAAAGCCTCACCAAGCATAACTCCAAGTTTTTCCTTCCTTCCAAGTTATAAACATCATAGCCTTCAAACCTCAAGCTTTTTCTCCTATCCTCATTCTCTTGAAACTCTTAAATCCCTATAGCCATAGCCACAAACAATAAATTCTCACCACCCAAACTCAAGCATATCAAACACCAAGCCAAGCACAATCATTCTCATTTGCTAAACTTGTAGGTCTTTAGCTCTCACACTCCAAGCTCTCATGCCAAGCTCATATATATCTCATATCAACATCAACAAGTCGTCTTCAACTCATCCAGAGCGAGCAACATCTTTACTCATTGTTGGAAGCTTCAATTTCAAGCTGTGTTCTTCCATCTTCTTCCTCTCTTTCCCATAAACACATCCAGATTGAGCAAGCATCACCTCTCACCTCTGGAATCTTTCATTTCTTCCCATTTTTTCTCTTCTGGCAAGCCACCCAAGAGCTTGACGAAACTTTCGTCAAGCTACTTGAAATCCACTAAAGTCACCCATCCCCTCTCCCTCTCTCTCTCTCTCTCTCTCTCTCTCTCTCTCTTAGCTCCCAAACCAGAAGCCTTTCATGCCAAGCCTAGTATTATCTTGATTCACCAAAGCAAACTCTCGTACCAAGCATGTGCAACATCGATGCACTATCTCCAACTCTTCGTCTAGCTGCCGGAAACATCAGCACAAAACACTCAGCCGTTGGAAGAAGAACAAAGTATTCCCCTAGAACTTGCTTCTCCCTCGGGATGCTTTGGGCCTAGTTCTCGCTAACTCAGAAAAAGGGGCAACGAATGCTTGATTCACCACTCTATGGCGGTCCAAAAATCAACAAACCTTGACAACCCTTCCGATGAAAAAAGACCCCAACAAATGCTTACATTGTTTGCTAATAGACAGACTTAGTACTAACAAATTTTTATTCACAACTTTTCGTACACTCATACTATAATACTCAACTTCTCATATACTCATACTATAATACGTGAATTAATAATACCACATAACAGTTTAACCGTTATAAAATATATATATATATATATATATCACTTCGTTATCACATTGAATATTTTGATGTATGTTTATTTTATTTATTAAAATTTTAATGGTGGGCATCAAACGAGTTGAACGGTTCAAACTGCCAAATTAATTCGATCAATTTGATTGGGGTACAACACTGAATGTAATCTTAGACCAACTAAGTTAAACTATAATTAGCTCGGTTAGTTTGATCTATAAGCCGCATATGTGGCAATTTTATTATTTGTTGGCACTAATATTTTCTTGTTGGTTGTTAATTATCATGTACTATTATGTTTCATCCTCACATATCAACCTTTTATATAATTATATTGTTAGTTTGTTACTTCGATAGAATGTTGAATGGTTCTAGGATGCTAGAAATTTGAAAATTAGAATGGTGAATGTAATATTGGTTTTATATGTGGTAGAAATTGTTAAGATTATTACCTTGATGATTTTGGCTTCATAACATTGGAAGAAAGATTTAATGTATTTGTTTCAAATTTCAAATATAGAATTGTGTTTCATGTCGCATGACTAATAGATTTGAAAAGTGTGTATATACCTGTTCTAGAAAATGAAGTTATAAAAATAAAAATAAAAAAGGGATATAAGATGGTCTCATGTTCGAACCCTGATGGCACGTTGATAAAGTATGTGTGTGAAACTCTTCTTCCTCTTGTAGTTTAGACTATCACTTGAATATTCATAAATAATATTTTCTTTTTAAAGAAAACTGATATGAATTTATATTATAATTGGGCTAAACCACTAAAATAATAACTAAATAAATAAAATAGTATTGAGCTTAGACCTAAACCACCGAACTGCCCAAACAAAACCATCCATTAGCGGTTTGGCTTGGTATTTAAGTTCAAATCGAACTAAACCACGTCATTTAATAATAAATTAATTTAGCCGTGATTTAGAAGTGAAACCAATCCAAATCGTACTGCGCTCACCTCTAATTTTAGTTGGCCATGATCAAATCATAGTCTATGAGAACTGGATACGCCTAAATATAAGCAAGCAGAAGAATCCTGATAAAAAGATTTATATCTATCTAATTCTGGCCAAATGGCCAATATCATATATCTTTTCCAGAATTCATCTCTGAAAGTTTTAGAAGAAATGGGGTGAAAGGGACTAATTTTATCTGTCGGTAGGGACAATTTCAGGGGTGGTCTCATTCAGATGTGAAATTCAACCGTTCATGAAAAAAAAAAAACATAAAATATATATGACTTCTTGCTTTCTGCAGCAATTACCATATAGGTTTATTCATAGTATAATGCAGAGATGAACTTATTAACTAGTGTTCTGCAGATAACAATATATATGAAAAAGATGTTTTAATAATTAAGCTACATTGCTATGGAATCTGATAGTGAGGCTAAATGCAATTTGCAATAATTAATGTGCAAGATTCTGGGAGCAGAGAAGCAAAATACTCAAAGATTTACAGACAGACAACAAATAGATTAGTACTGCAATCATAAAGTATATATTCTTAGCCATAGGCCTGCTGCATATACCAAACCTTAAGCTTTGGCCAAAGGCCTGCATAATAATACATAACTACAAAGTACATACACAGGAAGTCTTCATACCTAAAACAAGAAAACAGGAAAAGCACACACAGTGTCTGACTTTGACCGCCGGCCCTCACGATACCTTCCCGGAGCTCGAACACACGTAGAAGGCGAAGAGGGACGCTGCAGAAGCCGAAATGCCAAAGGATTGAAGTTGCCCTTTTAGAGAAATCCACCTCCTCGAGAAGGAGATTCAGCTACTTTCAACAATCTTTATTCTTCCCCAGGCTGCCTTGAAAGCGAGACTTATAATGGGGTTAAGTAGAAACACACTTACTTAATTCATAGAAATTAAAAACACCAACATCATCATCCAGACAAGCGAAGAAACTTAATTAGGCCACCCCCACCAGTTTGGTTCAAGCCATTGGCAGGAGTGGCCAAGCATGAAAAGGAGATGATGGGTTTGGCCCTGCAGCAGTTTTACTAAGAGGGTTTGATCACAAATGTTTGGATTGATTGTTATAGCAAATTTTGGGTTGGTCATGAGAGTAATAAAAGGTGTGATGACTTGGGTAGTGTGTGGGGACTTTTTTGCTAAAGGAACCAAAAAGAAAGTAGAAAAAGCTAGAAATAGAGGTTGCTAATTCAGCATCTTCCAAAGGATATGCCATTGCTTCAAATCTGATACATGACACCTCTTCCTCTTTCACTTTGGCTTTCATTTTTTCTTTTTACAAAGACATATGCACATATTTTTTTATAATGTCAATTTGGCATTGCTAATATATGCTTTTGTTGCGCACAGAGGTTTTGGGAGTGTGTGTAATGCAATAGGATTATACTAAAAGATTTCATGGCCTGCTAAGTGGCAAATGGTTGGACACTGGGCATAGTACGATGACCCTTTTTTTTAATCTTTATCACAAATCACAGAACCAGTACAACAAGTGAATCTCAGCCATCCAATTCCCTTATGCAACTCCGTCACATATTGGTACTAATTTACGTGTATTGAACTTATTATTCAGGATAAAAATTTAATAGGTATGTATATGTTATAACAATGTGATTAATAAATATGATGAAGCAATGTGATACATGCAAACATATTATTCATTAATTAATAACTTGGGGTTTTGGATTCTATGAGGGGATGAATCACTTGGCCTGGTAAGACCGGGTTTGCCACGTGGCGCCAAATCATGTGATGTACACGGACAGATCTTTGGCTTTGTTAACATGGAATTGCACCCTCTTTAGTCTGAAGATGTAAAAGCCTTAAGTATGTGATGTAAGGTAGGCTTTTTTCTTGAGTGTTCTTTGCTTTTATATTCCGAGTGAGATTTCATGCTCTCATAGTGACACCAGCAATTTCGTTCCCTTATTTTTATCAATCACAGAAAGTTTGATACTCTTTCAATTGATTGCGTAATGCCTTTGAAGGAAGGTTCTCTCTTTGATGGTTCTTGTTTGTGCTTTTTTTTAAATATAATTATTATGAAATATTATTTACTTTCTTTTCCTACCTACTTTCTTGAGTTGAATTGCTCTTTGATGAGTCAGGTGACACCATTTTAAGTATGGTGTGCTTTCATTTTTCCTTTTCCAGTCCTTCTAAATTTTGAGCAAACCGATAATATTACTTTAATCGAATTCCATCCCTCCTTGATATTACTCAGACTTGAAGCATACCTCCACTCTTAAAGATGAGATGCCCATCGTCAAAAGTGGTTCATATTTATATGGTGATTTGTACATTCTGTTTCATTGAAGTGATTTATATGTCGAAGAAAGATTTTAGTATGTTAATTTGCAGAAAGCAAAAAAAAAAAAAGTGTCCAACTTTTCTTTAAGAAATATGTAACTTTAGTAGTAGGGCATTTGTCCGTCATATCCACGGCGAAATTGTGTCCTTGCACTATTCCTGTTATAAAAAATGTATAGTTTTCCTCTCTCGTAAAGTCAAATACAAAAACTTTTATATTACAAATAACCTTTGTTTATATGTTATTTATAATATAAAGGTTTTTGTATTTGTCTTTACAGAAAGAGGAAAAATATATTTTTTATAACAATTCCTAGCCTGAATTTTTTGTTTAATGAAAAAATGTATGTGATTTTCCACTTGGTGAAGAAATTGGTAAACAATTCACAACAGTTGAAAGCTCCATAGTCTTTTCCCCTACGTGAGAGCAGGCACAGTGCACCGCACACACAATAAATTTTAGTATTTATAGGGGATCCATAAAGTTTTGGAAGAATATTATCTGATCCCAATCAAACAAGAGCTAACTAATGTGCTTAATTTGCAGTCCAAGTTGATAGAAGAATAATTTAAAAAAAAGTGCACACAGTGCTAAAGAGATGCTAAACTAATGTTAACTAAGTATAATCATTTTATTTGAATTCTGTAGTTGTAATTAACAATCTGTGGCATATTCTCCTCTACACTAATTCACTCATTTGAATATTCATTCAGGTGGGAAAATGTGATGTACAAAGATGCGTTAAAAAGCTACCTGAGATTGGTAGATCCTCAAGAATATAATATGACGTGCAGTCATTTTCAACAGGTCATGACATCAATGGAACCATCATCATTCATGAGAACCACCTTTTGCCACCCTTGGCTGCTTTGAGCTTCATCACAAGTTCCTCACGCTGAGCTTCTACTTCGGCGTATCTGAGGCTCATGTGCAGGTAGCGCTCGCGAATGTCTTTCAGTTCTGTCTCTAGAGATGATCTCGAGCGTTCATATCTTTCTTTTGCGGCTTTTTCAGCTTCAGCTTTCGAATTTCGACGAGTCTCTGAATGGTTGTGTCGAGCCTCAGACAACATCCTGCGGGGTAATAATAGATATGCATGTTAAGACTGAATCATACATAAAACATTTAAAGGAAGAAGGCAAATGCTACTTATTAATTTGTTTCTAAGGCATTATGCATTCCTATTTCACTAACCTATCAAGCTGAACTTTATAAGTGTTATTTGCTTCCAATGCCTTAACAAGTTCATCCTCGAGAAATTTAATCTTTAAACCATAGTCAACTCCAGCATCACGAGGACTTCCATCATGAATTTCATTTCCATTATCGTCCTGTAATGGCGAAGAATAAAAGGAAAAGAACAAAACAGAAGCTTTGTAAAGTTACATGAAATCACAACATTGAGAGGAGTCCACAATCATATATTACTATGCAGAAATCAATTCTATATACTGTGTCATTAGCTGTAGAAGCAGGATTAATAATGAATATTTCAGATGTCTAACCTCTCTTTGATACTGGTTTCTATAAGGATGATTCTGATCTTTTGCAAGTCCTTGTACCTGACCAGTCTTCAAAAATGGCTTCCTTCTATTATCACGTCGATGACTGCTGTTCTTCGCCATTTCATTCTGTTTAAGCAAAGAACGTTAGAAACCCATAACTTTACAGTCTTGACGTCAACTGTTAACAAGAAAATAAAGAATCAATGGCACTTACTTTTGGGAGCTTCATATCTTCACCAACAGGAATTACTTTAGTACTGTTTTTTGAGGGGCTGGAAATCTTTGGACTGCTAGAATCCCTCTGTTTCTGTCTTTCTTCCCTAGTTAATTTCAGTTCTTGTTCAAGGGCTTGAGACCTTCTTAGGCACTCACTTCTCTCCTCTTCAAGTAGCTTTATTTTCTGCTGATACTGCTCATTAGCTCTCTTGATCTGGTTGAGTTCATTTTTCAGCTCAGCATCCTGTGCACATAAAGCCTCTTTAGCAATTAGATTACCTTCCATCTGCAGAATTTTTTCCTCCAAGAGAACTTTATTACGTTTGCAATCCTCCAATTCAAATAAGGCCTTCTCCAATGTTGAGATCTTCTCATGGAATGAACTCTTCTCTGCCTTCAGATCTTCACATTCCTCAGATATTGAATGAAGTAATGCTTCCAATTTTTCTTTCTCAAATGTGGTTGCATCAAGCCCATTCTTAAAAGCCAAAACTTCATTCTGACAATCAGTTAATTTCTGCAGTTGAACCTTTAAATTGGTAGATTCTTCCACCAGCTGTTGCCGTTCATAATCAGAAACTGTAAGCTTTAGTTCAAGATCATTCACAGTGGTCTTCAATTTTGCTTCACTTGATTTGTAACTCTCAAACAACTTCAATAGTCTTTCATGATCAGCCATTGTTGATTCCTGGTTTTGTTTAGAAGCAGCAAGCTCAGCGGACAGGCCTTGTAGCTTCGGTTCCGTTTCTGTTCTCATAACATTCAATTCATTCTCAGTCTGTATTGCTTTTGATTGAACCTCTTGGAGAGCAGATTCAAGCATTGCCTTCTCAGCTCGTAATCTGGATGCTTCATGGATGGCATCTGAAGCTAGTTGTTCTCTTTCTTTTTTAGTTGCAGAAATTTTCTTGGTAAGTTGTTCTACCTCTTGCTGAAGACTTTCAACTTCAGTTGCCTTCTCCAAATACATCTCATTGAACAAACTTTCTTCCAAGTTAAGTTTCTCCCTATATGTCATGTTTTCATCAAGAAGTGCATCTAATTCTGAATTCAGGCTTTCCTCTTTTGAGGCAATGTTTTCCAGCATTAAAGAAAGATCTTTTTCCAGCACTTCAACTCTTTTGGAGCAATTGGTAAAGCTCTTATGCGATTGATTCAACTTTGCTTCCAAGAGGGAACACTGCTCTTGCAACTCCAGCTTTTGTTTCTTCAACTCCTCATTTGATTTCTGAAGAGAATTGCACTCTTCAATGAGGCTCTCAGCAGTAGCTTGTAGCTTTGGGTTTGCCCTTTTCAGATATTCACCTTCTTCTCGAGCTTCTGACCACTGACCTTCCAAGTGCTTTAGTTTCTGCTTCAGTTCTACTTTATCAGATTCCATCTCAATCTTCAATCTGCTGATCTCATCTTGGAGACTCAGACAATAAGATTTAGACTTGTCTAATTCTAATTGGTTGGCCTCCTTTTCATCTGTCAAGTATCTTTGTTGTGCTTCCAGAGCAGAAATATGTGCAGATAATTGTATGTTTTCTTGTTCAAGCTCTGACACATGAAGATCCAGTTCACATTTATCAGCTTCCAGCTCTGAGGATTTCCTTTCAAGCACCTTGTTGGAGGAAACATGGGAATTCACACTGCAGCTAAGCACCGTTAATTCATTCCGCAAATCATTCAAACACTTAGAGCTTATATCACTTTCTCTTAACACAATTTCCATTTGTTCCTCTAGCTCTATTTTTTCTGTTTGAAGATCAGAAACCTTAGCTTCTAATTCATTCTGGACCTGCCTTAGAACCCCGATTTCTTCTTCTTTGGTTAGCAAGTTAGCCTCAAGTTTTGCTATCTCACACCTGTTCTCTGTCAGTTCTTTACCCAGTTCAGTGACTTTAATTTCTAGTTCCATTTTCAAGCTCTCAAGTACTTGACCTGAAAGATCATTATTGTTTGTAATCTCCCCAAGCACTTTCTTATTAAACTTCTCCTCTGCATTCTGTATTCGTGATTTATTTTCAGTCACTGAAACCTCACTGGCTGGAAGATCAACAGGTGCGTGTCCCCCAGTGGAATTTTTCTTTGCTACCTTAAGCTTGAACAAGAGTTCCAAGTTTTCATCCGTCAGCTCATTGCAATCTCTCTCTAGCTCCTCCACCTTTTCTTTCAAGACTTCAATTTCTCTGATAAGATCAGCTTCACCTCCATTCATGGTGATGGAATCCATTTCTGCAGAATGCCTTTCTTGGAGAGACTCAGATAACTTTGCTTTCAATTTAACAATTTCTTGTTCTTTGAAAAATAATTTACTTTTGTATTCCGTCTCGATATCCAAAAGAGTTTGTTTGTTCAGACTCGATCCATCCTCTATCTCATGGGTTTTCTCTTCCAGGGCCTGCTCCAGCTGTTGCACCACAACTTGCAACTTGTTCTCTGATTCCTGCAATTGTTGCAGCTGAAGCTTTAAATATCTGTTTTCCTCTCTAGTTATTTTGATAGAATTCTCCATATCACCAAATTTTGCCTGTAGTTCTGAAAGATTCTCCAACTCCATTTTTTGTTTTTCAATTGTCTCTTCCATCTCCTGGAGAACCGAAACCAGCTCAATGTTTGATTCTTGACTTCTCTCCAACTGCAGGGCCAAATTGGCTACAGATTCTTTTTGGAACTTCAGTTCATCCTGCAATGCCTTCTCATTCTGGGACGTTCCTCCTTCCAGAGAAGTTAAATCCTCAGTACCTGTTTGTTTCACCACTGAATTCTCAAACAACAATTGTAAGTGTTCAACTTCTTTCTTCAAGCCATCACGTTCTGCATATGCTGCCGAAAGCTCCACATTCAAATTTGCCTGCTTTTTTGACTGATCAGAGAATTCTGTCCTCAGTATCTCCAAATCAAGCATTAGCTTCCGCACGTTCCTCTCCCACATCTTAGCTTCCGCATGTAGCTCTTCAATTGTAAATTCTGCAGCTTCCAAAAGGTTTTTAGAAGAATCAGTGGTTGTCAAAGGTGATTCTGTAAAATCTTTCCGAGACTGATTAATCCTGGAATTAAATGATGAATGATTTGATGGAGAAGGGGCATCAGCAGGATAATTGCCATGAGTTGTACTAATGGGGGAGTTGGTTGAATCTTGTCTTCCAATCAAGTGGTTCCCTTCACCACTAAGGTTGCTTCCTGGGGACGTATTATCCCTCCTTATGGAACCCTCTGCCGAGTCATAGCTGTTATGTGAACCTGATGCAGAGAAACTACTTCCCTACAAGAAGTGGGGAAGATTTATTAGTTTCATGGTAACGATAGACCGGTAGACAGCTTGTTCATTAGCATTTTATTCCTTTAACAGGGTCTACGCAAATCAGAAAAATAATATAGTCTAGATATCAGACACTCATTAGAAAAAAAAAAATTTCTCTAGAAAATCTTCATTAGATAAATTGATACATCAACAAACATAACACTTAATTTCTGGATCATGCTCCAGGTTCAATTGAAGCAACACAAGAAAAGCTACTAAAAGAAGCACGCGATGTTTGTATTGTAGCAGTATTCTGAAAGCACAAGCACTACCAATAAATGAGGAAAGAATAGCAGGGGAAAGTTTAAACATACTCTACTGCCAGGCTCTCCAGGATTTGAGGTCAAGCCAAAATCTTTCATGGAGGAAGATCCGACGCTCCTCCCAAATGTACTATTAGATCCATTTGATTTGTTGTCGACATCAAGACCATTTGCATTTGGTTCTTCAAAATGACAGCTTGTCTCTTTTGATTCTTCATCACTAAAAACATGAACTGAAAATCTTCACTATCAAATAGAAAAGTAATTATCTGCAGACTAATGCAAGCAATCATTTGATACTAACCTGAGCCTTTTTCTTGGTGTTAGGCAGTTAATTTTCACCTGCAAAACAGCAAGATAAGCAAAAATCTGCTGAAAAGACAATTCGGAGATGACTTCTAGTGCAATGAGATGGGAGAATGGTGAAAAGAAAATGAATACTCAAAGGGATATATTCATGTTTTTACAGATACCTTCAATGAGTATTCACATGCACCCTTCTAGATTGACTTTGCAAAAATGGTATAGATTTGAAATAATTTTTCATAACAAATGACGAAAGTATCGAAATGCAGGAAACAGTTAGAACAACCATGTTTTAAAGATGGTAGGCATCAATTTTCCAAGGAGATATATTCAGATGTTTTCTATCTTTAAGGAGATGGCAAAGACTGTGATGCCTTCAAACAAATAGTCATACTATGCACATTGGCCAAAACATAAGAAATGTGCGTTGACTCAATTCAACATAACAAGGGGGTCAAAGGGGTCAATTTTTGTTCAACATATCAAACATCTAATGAGGATATATAAATTTTTATAACACACCTGCAAAACTGTCCCATAAGTGCACTTCTTCAATGGAAGAGAAACTGGAACAGAAGAGGTTGAACTTATATAATCCGACATATTGACTGTAGTCTCGCCAAGGATGCCGGATCTTGCCGATCCCTAGGATCAAAAAGTCATTTGGGAATCAGCAAGTAGATAAACCAAAGTCCACATTGAAGAAAGTCAATTGCCAAAAATAGCATGTTTGTAACAAAATCAGTGAGAATGAGAAATACCATGGAAAGGACAAGCTTGAAGAAATAATCTTCCATCTCCTTTGAAGAATCATCCTGCGAAACCCATATCGATTCGGAAAGAGTTTCAGTCCATTGACAGTTTCCATTACGCACCACTGCTTTGCTTGATTTAGCAATTGGCTTCCCAGTTTCTACAGAGACAATGGATACAAACAGCTTGTCCCATCCTCTAGGAACCTGCAATCACAAATATCATCATCAGCAAGAAAGACATCAAAAACTCCATCTGCTGAAGGAAAAATCCATAGAACAGAACAGAATGATAGTGTGAATCAGAGTCCCTTGATTCCACATGATCATCGGTCCTGATTCCAGGAGCAAAAGATATGGTGTTTGTGTACATATATGGAAATCAAAAACAAAATTTGATTATGGTTTGCAGAATTCAACAATTGTGCACTTTCCCATTATACATTTTGACATAAATTTTCATTATTTTTCCAAAAACTCTTGATAAAGGTCTAGAATTGACATAGATTAATCCCACCCTTTGGGTGTGGGGACACCTCGAGGTATTTACCAAAAAAAAAATGCATATTACACCATAATTGTCTACCTCCAATGCAATGCTCAATATTAAGCACAAATGAAAACATAAAGAAATGAATATACCTGGAGGGCCTTAAAGTGAGAGAACTTGAAATCAACCCTCTCCCCTGATTTAGCTGGCCTGTTCTTGTGGAGCCTGAACATTTTTCTCTCAATCAATCTCTCCTTCTCCTTCTTCTTCTTCTTCTTGTTGTTGTTGTTGCTGCTGCTGCTGATAATTAGTTAATTAAGTTCTCTTACTCCATAATTACTTCTCATAATAACACATCTCCATCACAACCACCAACATTACCAGCTAGAGAGAGAAACAGAGCATGTCTGACCAGTGTGACCAAATGAATGAATGTCTGATTCTTCTGAATGAAGCGAGAAAACCAAAGAAAACAAGAGAGAGAGAGAGAGAGAGAGAGAGAGAGAAAGCGTTAGCTAGCTGGTCATTGTTGCGAAGGTTGTTATTTTATTTTCCCTTCGACTTTTGGCGTTTGCCTTCTTCAATCAATTTATTTCTTTGACAAAACACAGAGAGAGAGAGAGAGAGAGAGAGAGAGAGAGAGAGAGAGTAAGCGTATAAATGAATAAATGCGGGTGTGGGCAATGCAAGGCACTGAAACTGCAAATCGGGAAACAGCCTCCCTCCCTCCGCTTCTTAATTGCAGTTTCCTACTGCACTACGGTATCTCTGTACACTCTTCCCGCAGCTCACTCTACGCGCTTCCCCTCCAGTACTCGCGCTCCGCATTCAACACGTAGAACATGGAAGTCAGCGAACCATTCGGGTTTCTGACGTGTCAGAGACTCATTGGCTTGAGAAGAATTTAGCCTTTTATTTTAATGGCAACATCGAAGTTAATAGCAAAATTAAGATTAAGGTGAGTGAGGGGTGGTGGGGTTAAGATGGGAATGTAAGTGTGATTAATTGTTTGTTTTTCTATTTTTAGCCTCGACGCCATCGAATCGAAAGTCTTAGATATTTCCCAGATTTTCTGCTGCGTCAATGGGCCCGGTTATGCGTACAATGCTTCATGGCTCTACATGAGATGACAAAACATCGTGGGTTAAGTATTTGGAAACTTCCTTGTGTCTAGGTGCGCATGTACTCTCAATTTTCATTTGTTTGGTTGAACATTCTAGGCTGGGAATCTCAATCTAAGGTAGCTCTCGAGGTTTGAAGTTTGTCTGGCACGAAACAAGATGATCGATGCTTTGAACTTGAGATCTAAGGCTCCAAGTTATAAGTTCGAGTCTTGAGATTAAGTATTGTAGTTTAAGGTCCAATGTTTAGAATTTGAGATTAGATTTGAGACTGATGATCAAGAGTTCAAAATTAGTGGCCGTTCTGAGATTTTAAGGGCCCCATACAAAACTAGTGATATGACCTACTAGAATAAAGTCTTGAACAAAAACATATAAAAAAAAATTAGAAGAATTATCAAACAAATAATTCAACAAGCAATACAAAATCACAAACTCAAAGGCGTCTCTAAAAGGCCGTTCAAGAGGTTATTTCTTAGGGTTAGTGGTTAGGGTTCGAGTTTGGAGTAAGCGATGTTGGATACGAAATTAGGGTTTTGTCTAAGATTTGATACTTGTTGCTCTAAGTTTATGATGTGACTTTTAAGATGTGAGGATTAGAGTTCGAGTTTGGAGTAAGCGATGTTGGATACGAAATTAGGATTTTGTCTAAGATTTGATACTTATTGCTCTAAGTTTATGATGTGACTTTCAAGACGGTTAGGGTTTGAGAGTTTTTTTTTTTTTTGCCATTCAAGCTTCAAAACTCTAACTTAGTTATAGATCCAAGATTTATAGTTTGGTACTTAAAGTCAAGGTTTAGAGTTTTCTTTTGATTTTTCGATTTAAGGGTTGATATTTGGTGACTAGAGGTAAGGAATTCAAACCTAAATGTGTGCTTACACCCCACCTTTATAAGTGACTAGAGGCCACCTTTTTAAGTCCTCATGTATGTTGCTTCAGTTGAATGAAATTCTTCTTTAGATAAATAAATAAAAAAGACTAACTCACATGCGTTGGCGGGGCTATGCAAAGCCCAGCCCAAACTTTTTCAAAAAAAAAAAAGACCTATATGTGTTATAAGTCCAGCCCAAAAATAAAAAGAATTAAAAACAAATCCTATTCATATGTTGTCCATCCATGTGGTCTCATCTTTTTTATCTTTTTCTTTGGTCATTAGACTCTCTCTCTCTCTCTCTCTCTCTCTCTCTCTCTGCGCTACCAGACAGCAGCAACAATTTTCTCTCTTCTTCTGTTTTTGGGTCAAATTCTTCCTCTATTGGCTACATCTTCTATTATCTTGGGTGGGCAACTTGGCAACAACATCTTCTCCTCTCCTTTTGTCACCAACAAGGTATTATTCTCATTCTCTCCTTTGTTATATATCTTTAATTATAGTTTTAATTTAAAATTGAGTATTCTAGGGTTTAATTAGGGATGAATTATAATTTTGAGATTTTGTTGAAATTAATTAGGGCTTTAATTAGGGATGAATTATTCTAAAGCTTTGATTTGAGATTTTGTTAAAATTGAGTATTCTAGAGTTTAGTTATGGATGAATTATAATTTTTGGTTTGGTTTTGTTGAGATGCTATTATGAGAATTTGTTTGATTTTTTGTTGGTATGTTTGATTAAATTTTTTTCTAATTCATAGGCTATCTTTTATCATGTCATATCACAATTGGAATCCCAAGAGAACAAAGAATTTGTTGTTTTTTTTTAAGAAAAAGAATGATGGGTCATCATCTAGTACATTGTCTTCTAGCACTTCTTTATTTACTCTAATATGTGATGAGCAAAATCTTCCTGAGTCTCCCATTGTTGAGCCTCCAGTTGAAAGAGTTGAATATCAAAGAGTCGATGATGATCATGATTTTAATATCAATTATCTTGAGCGTGATCTAGGATTACGTCGTTTAATATGCAAATATCCGGTGAATGAACAAGATAATGTGCGAAGAGCATATATTCTTTTAGGACCATGTCAACCTGAGTTAGAAGCTTATCCAAGCCACTTAAAAGGGCAGGACTTTCGTCGATTTAATAAAAAGTGGTTTGGCCAATTCACTTGGCTTGAGCATTCAGTTGCTAAGAATAAGGTATTTTGTTTTTCTTACTTCCTTTTTGACATGAATCAGTCACACCCAACCTTTATTGTTGATGGTTTTACTCTTGAACATGCATTTACTTTTGGTTTTAGTTTTAGATTTTGTATTTGTTAAACTTTTATTTATGGATAGAGATGCATTTGAGGGTAAGACTCATTATGTCTCCCCTGACTAGGTGTATCTTTTTATATTTATTAATGAAATTCACTCGTATCGTCGAGTTTTATATGTAAGTTTTGCCCAACCGGCTTTTTAATCCTAGAATCGCAACTACTCACGTGTAACTCTAACATTCTTTTTAATCACGTACATTACATATTATGTATTGTGTAATGGTTGGCAGTAGAGTATTTTACCTTGAAGGAGTTAATTTATATATATTACTCTTCATTTGCTCTAATCAAATAGAAACATACAGTTGAAAATTTCCAAATTAAAGCCATACTACACTTATCACTTTTGGAATTCTAAGACGGTGTAAAAATAATCGATGTAGATTGGTTTGAAGTGAGAGAAGCCAGCAGAGAGACCAAGCTGCCGTAACTCATCCTCAGTCCGATTCTTGCCCTTGGCCCTATAGATTGTCATCACGAATATGTCGTTTTCTAGGAGGGCACGCGTCCTACGACTGTCGTCTGATTTCGTTGGCAACACCGGCTCACAAGCTATCAGCTTCCCTCCTACTGGAAGCGCTTTGTAACAATTCTCCATGATCAGCTTGCATTCGCTATCCGTCCATGTTGATAAAACCCACTGCCAAGTGATACAATTAATGTATTAATAATAATAATCATGATAATTAACCTTCTAATCACTACGTAAATTTGACAAAAAGTCAAAGAACTACAAATTGTACAAGATAATGGGCAAATTCATTACACAAAACTAAAATCCGACTCACTGGAAACCGACTAAAACTCTGATCATACTTTAACACCCGGCTCATTGCCTTACAAAATTTGTGGTTCTTTACTTTGTAACGACCCTCCTTTTGTGTTTTACTTCTTGTATTTAGCTCTTGTGGTGAAATGAAATTTGATGGTTTAAAACCAAAGGTTTCCTTTTTGTTCTTATTCTTAATTTAGTTAACCATTTGTTGAATAAATGATGTGTTATGAACTCAAAATCAAATAAAGGAAACATTAACTCATTTTGGAAACTTAGAGCTAGAAGCCTATATATATATATAGTACCCTTTTATTGAGGGACACCTTTTAGGGTTTCCTATGAAATTTTTCAAATAATCTATTTTTTAAGTCTACATTCATAGATCATCTTTGCAAAAAATTAGACAAATCGGAAACCATTTTGATATCCAATTATGTCCTACAAAATCAATGAACACCGTGCTTCAAGAAAGTACTAAAATTTCAATAATTCAATTGAATGGTCAAATGATATTGGATTTAAGTGATTTTTTGTAGAAATGATCTTTGAATGATCATCTACAAAATAGATGGTTTAGATTAGTGAAATACAATATGGAGTAGGCCCTATAAAGGTGTCCTTCAAATAAGAGTTCCATATATATAATCTTGTTCATCATGATTGATGCATTTAAAATAGTTAAATGAGTCATAAAATATATTGAGAAAGATGCTTTCTTGTTTTTTTCTATGGAAGAAGGATATGCTTTCTTGTTTTTTTCTATGGAAGAAGGATATGCTTTCAAGCATAGCAATTTGGTTTGATTGGGTAAATGGAAGAAGGATATGCTGAAGTTTAGAAAGTCCATGGATGATCTTACTTATATATATATATATATATATATATATATATATATAATATATGCGTCAGTACTTCTTACCCTGTTTTATCATTGTTTAAAATTTAGAAGAATATGATCAAATGAGTTTTCTCCATTTGTATGTTTTAAATAAAAAACAGTTTTTTCCCAACCTAATGGATTTGCACTTACCTTCATGAAAATAGCATCTCCACTGGGAATTGACTTGAACATGTCACCACCAACATGACTCACTCCTGCAAAAATCATTAACATATACATGAGCTCATTTGAGGTAACATAGGACTGAATTTTTTTTTTTTAATACGAGAAAAGGTGAAAGTAATTATTGAAGAAACGAAGGGTAAATCCAGATCGATCGAGATAATTAGGCGAAAAAATTTACACACAAGACTGATTTTTAATGCAATATATTATCATAATTTTTAAAATTTTGCCAAAATAAGATTTATTTAACAGATGATTAACTAACGCATTTAATAATGATTAACACAGTAATTAATCTCACCAGCTATAGTTGGTGCCTTGGCAACGACCTCAGGCAAATCAAAGTTAATCCCTTCCCGAACACTAGGATGCTTCTGTAGGATCATCCGCAGGCAATCCCCAGCACTCCCACCCACATCAACCAATCTCCCCACTCCTTCAAATCCATCGTAGCCGTCCAATATCGCCTTCATGAACGGCACCGATACACCCGACATTGCTCTCTGCATCAAGCCGTTCATCTCCGGCTTCTTCCCATAGTACTCGTACGCCGGCTCACCGTTCACCTTCACGAACGGCTCTACCGTGGGGTCCACCACAGCCTCATGCACCATAGGCCACGCCCCCATTAGCACATCCTTCAAAAATAAAATTCAACATTATTATGAAAATATTCATCAAATTTGGATAATATCATAGATTAACAATTTTTTATATTAAATTTTTTTAAACATAAAAACAAAATGATATTTTCATAAAATTTGAATGAGATCTCAATTCCAGGTTTCATCAGATATCTTACAACTAAAAGCTCTTTCTTTTTTCGTTCCAGTTCCTCCACCACCGCGAACCCAATTAGATTCAGGAAGTGCTGAAAATTCTTCCATAGTTTGGCCAAAAAAAAAGGTGTTGGGAAGAAAATGTGACTAAAGTCTATGCAAATACATATGAATCTATAACAAAAGTTTATAGAAAAGTATGAAAGTTTATAATAAAAGTCTATACAAGTTTTTTTTAAAATTCGGATAAAATCTATAAGAGTTATATATTTCCAGAAAATCTGTCACTTAAAAAAAAAAATTCAAAATCATATACAATCCTAATTCAATACACCACTATAACTTGTACTAAACAAAATCCAAAAAAAAGAAACACAATTACACCAAGTTTTACTTTATTAATTTTAAACAAAACAAAACAGTAAAAAATCAATTGATACCAGAGTGAGCTTGTGTCAACGAGCTAGTAAAATTACAAAACCTGGTGGTGTTGGAGGATGTAAGGGCCGTACGACAGACCGTTTTGGTCGGTGACGAGCGTTTTACCAATCTCGGTGAGGGAGAACTTTCTTTGATGGGAGCCGCCGTCGTCGTCGGCGTTGACCAGGTGCTCCGCAAACACACCGTAGCTGGTGAGCATGCGGAGGATGCGCTGGAGGTTCTCGGCGTCGCCGCCTCCGTCGGGGAGTACATGTGAGAGGATGGCGGAGGCGGAGAGGGGCGTGTTTGAGCCGCCTTGCCAGATGGCATCGGGGACGTTGAGGCGAACGACGGCGTTTAGGGACATGGGGACGCTGATCATGTTGGCCAGCTCCAGTATGCCCAGTCTGGCTTCGTTGCTGGGCTGCTCTGCGGTGGTGGTCACGTGACTGACGTGATTCTCCATGTTCAGCTCAAAGATATTAGCTTACTTACCTTTCAGCTTCTTCTCGTGCCTCCCTCCTCTTTCTGTTTCTCCACAAAACGTATATTGTCCATAAAATTTTGAAGATAAGGAAGGTGGATAAATAAGATAGGTGGGTAGAGTGTTGCTATTTTCACTTCACTATTTAAATTTAGATTCTATCTTATCATTCATTTTATTCACTAGTTTTTCCGTACGTGCTTCTGCGCCTGAGAGAGGTTTTTTTTTTTTAATTTAAAATTTAAAATTTATTTTAGAATTAAAAAAGATAATGTGTAGATGTGTTTTATAAAAATAGGATCTATTATCTTCTTTTTTAAAATTTTAATTTTTTAAATATAAAAAAGTGTGAATTTATCATATTATTCTTATTTAATTAATAATTTCAATTCTTAATGTTTATATTAATCAATGATATTTTTTATACTTTGAATGTTTTACCATTTTCTGCTTTTTGCATTATATATACAAATAAAATACCTTTTAATTATTAATTCAAGCATTTATCTAAAACTCTCTCTCCTCATATTTTGGACAATACAGATAAAATACCCTTTAATTTGGACGATAATCGAAATATTCATTGAAAAGGCGGCAAAAGCTCCTAAGCACAGCAAGGAATCAAACTACAACCAGTAGCAAATCTGGAATACTGGAAGAACATAACATGTAAAAAGAAATTAAGGGAAGAAAAACACGAGATTAAGATTAAGAAAATAACATATATAGCAAAAAATAAATATTAAAAATTAAAAATATTAATTAAATAAGAATGATATAGTTACATTTTTTTTAAAAATAAAATAATGAATTTTATTTTTATAAAACACAATTACTTATTATTTTTTAAAAATTTAAATTATTAAAAAAAACAAAACTGGAGGAGGAAGTACGTATTGCTGTGAGCTTAGGAGCGTTTCTGTGGCGGAGAAAAACTGAAGGCTCGATCCTCGAGGTGTCAGCTTGTCTCTGGCGTTCATGTGATGAACCTGATGAACCTGACAGGCTGATTATGAAAAAGCGAAAGTATATAGAGATTTTATTTTATTTATCTTTGTATTCTTCTAATGGACTTATGGATGTACATGGTGTACGGTTCCTTTCATGCAAAATATTCTAAATTTAAATGCAACTCATCAATTTATAGTAGATATCGACTTAATTAAGTAGTGTGCTCTCTACTCTACACTCGAATTTAATAAGAATTTCTTTTACTCTACTCTACACTCGAATTTAATAAGAATTACTTTGAAAAGAAAGATAATTTCTGTCTAGGAAAAATGATTAGCCAATGAAAAGTCAATAAATTTTTTTGGTTGGTGAATTTTTTTGGTTAAATGTTAAATGAAATTAGTAAATGGTTACTAATGAAAATGAATTTTTATCTTTTGGTAAGATCACGGAATCTAGATAAGGTACAGAAAGAAGAAATTACAAAGACCCACTAGTGTAATGGTTTGGAGTAATTGCTTTTTCAGGTAATGTCCTGGGTTCGAGTCCTAACATATGTATAGTGTGTGAGTTTAATATATTATCGATCCTCTCAGTAGAAAAGATCCTCATCCAAAAAATAAATAAAAATAAATGAATGAAGAAAGAAAATACTTTTTTGGCTGTAAGTAATAAAAGTAAAAAACAACGGTCAAAAGGAAGATGAATGTTCGTGCTACTTATTACAAATATGTATCAAAATAATTTAATAAGGTATCAAAGTAATTTAATAATTAAAATTAAATTAAATAAGTGGGCTGACGCCAAGCTGTTGAACTGGCCTAAGGGCCAGCTCGACTTCGTAGGTCTCACTCCCAACCTGGCTTAAGCTCCTCGCTGGAACTGGTTTTTTTTTTTTTTTTTTTTTCTCTCTCTAGTGTTGCTCTCTAGTGTTGCCGCTGGAGTTGCTCTAAGGGAGAGGCTTAAGGCATTGGAAGAGTGGGCATTTGTGCCTCACCATTTGGAGGTGCCGTGAGCACCATTTCTCAGAGAGGCTAAATCAGAAGTGAGAGACACTTCCACATAGAGGGAAACACTAGAGAGCATCACCATGAAGATGGAGATAAACTCCTCTTCGGCTACACAAGATGTTGAGCGAAGATCAAGCCATTTTAAAGGCTGAGTCTTCTTCATTTGTTCCTTGTGTTTGTAGGAGGTTTATTTCTTTGTATTGTTCTTAGTGTGTTCTTTCCTAGTGAGCTACTTGGCGTTCTCGGCTCGTGTGTGGTTAGCTTGAGAGTGACTTGGGTGTAATTGTGATTTGGGTTGTGAGGGTTAAACTCTAATTCTCATGAAAAATTCTTTAATGGTCTAAAGCAAATGATATTTTATCTTATAAACATTGAACATTATTTGAAACGCGCCAGTTCCTAATTTCTTCTCCAATGTTAATTTGATTATTTAGTAATGTCACATATTAGATAAATCTCATCTTTGTTAGAAACAAATAAGGTTTCAAAGTGCAAAGAAACAAACACCAGTCTTTCTTGCTTCTTCTCTCTCTCTCTCTCTCTCTCTCTCTCTCTCTGGCTCTCTTTTTTTTCTTTCTTTCTAAACATCATTAGTTCATTTTGGTAATCAATACTTGTACAGACTCTTCACATTTCTAAAGGACATTGGGATTCTCCCGTCAATGCATTTCTAAAGGACACTAGGATTCTCCCATCAATCTGACGCGTTGTTCAAGTAACAAGACGCTAAGAGGTAGAAGAAGATGAAGTTGCGAATGCTGGTTTTGCTTGCCGTTGGCTCAATTTCATAAACAAACCCTGCAACAAACAGCACACTGTTAGGAGACCCTATGCAATTCCTGAAGAGGCAAGTCCAACCTTTTTATTGATTTAAAATAAAACTTCTTCCTCTTTGTCCTCTCATCTGCTTGAAAACCATGTTAATTATTACAACGATCGCGATTAGATCACAAACAGTCGCAGACAGGCCAAAGAGAAGCATTTTGTATGAGTGATGTTATATGTACCACATACTGATAACATCACATGTCATAGAGATGGCATCTAATTACATTAACGTCCTACATGGATCCCGTCACATGTGATGAATAATGTGACAGTTAGTTTCATTGATTTTATTCAGTACACTATTATGTGATAAGGTTTTTGCATGTGAGTTTAGAAACGTTACATTTGTAGTGTGAATTGTTGCTCCTGTTGTCATGCTGATGTTCTGATCTGGAACCAGCTCAAAGTTGAGGTGCTGAATGAAGATGGCCAGAGCAACAATAGCTTCCAGCAAAGCAAACTGATCACCGACACACTTTCGTGGCCCTCCACTGAACGGAATGAACCTACAGTAGATAATTTTGTTCACCCACAAATTAATGGTAAATGGAAAAATGCAAAGAAAGAACCTATATGAGATAGAACACCAAGGAGGAAAAAGTCCAGAGATAATGTAGCAGCTACTACATCCCGAAAAGGGCATAGATTAAAAGTACCTGAAATCTGTGTTTGTTTCATTAGGTACAGAGCCTTCCAAATCAAATCTTTCGGGTAAAAATTCTTCTGCTCTCTCCCACACCTTGTAAAATCATCAGAAAAATACACACCAAATACACTTTTAATTGCCAAGAAAAGAAGTGAAACAAATTCACATTTCAGTTTCTTTTTTCTTCAGTGTTCTGTTTCCATCGTTGGATTGCTGGTCTGGACAAATTGTCCATCGATTATGTACTTTCATTTTTCGGTTTCAATAAACCTCATATTTTGGTTGTTAAGTAAGATATATGGTGCACTAGAGTGGAAGCACAAAGACAAAGTTTAGGTGGAATCTAAAATCAAGAAGAAGGAAATGTGAAATTCAAAAAATAACAGAAAGTTTTTCCAAACTTAACATAAGGTGATACCTCTGAAGAATGATGGATATTGTACACTGAGATCATGATATCTTGACCAGCATTGACTTTGTAATTTCCTGGGAGCACATCAGCAACTTGAGCTCTTCTTATTAAAACCTAAATAAATTAAAGCAGTGGAACCACCAAGAAAAAAAATGAGTAAATATGAACTTATATTATACATGGATTTCAAATTTTTCTTAACTGCACTGCAGTTCGCATAAATGGAAGAGAATAACTATAACCTACAGGAGGATGTGGAAAGAGACGCAATGATTCCATAATACAGCGTGTCAAGAACTTTAGATTTTTTATATCATCGTAGGAAGGACGCCGTCCCTGTAAAACTGTATCAACTTCTTCTTGTGCTTTCACCAATGAGTGGGAATTCTGCATTAAGAAAATAATCAAATACATGAAGAGTAGAGTAATAATTGATACCTCAGTAACCTACTGGTATGAAAGAAACACATACAAGGAAAGGTACCTTACTTAGAAGATAAAGTGTCCAAGTCAACACTGAACCAGTCGTCTCATGTCCAGCAACCAACATAGACAGAAGATCATCTCGTAATTGCTTGCTCGATACCTGAAAAGTATTTTGTCTTCAGTCCTCAGTCTTCACTTTAGAACCAAAATATATAGCGTGCTAGTCTTTACTTTTATAGATTAATAAACAACATCTTCAGTCTTCCTCAAACGAACATTTAGATGCAGATATACAGAAGTCCAATACAACCAAGCATAGGCTCACTTACACATAAAAAATAGATTTAAAACTAAGCTAACAACTGCTTGCAATGATAAAGGAATTAGGAATTCACAAAAACCTTCATTTTTAACTTTTGATGCTCACAGTTTAGGAAATGACTTATTCAACTTTATTGAAGGCAGTCTCAAAGCTGAGTGTAATTACAAATCACCCCTTCAAATTGAAATCAGAGTATTAACTAGTCAAAGCAAAATGAGATGAGTATTTTCGGCATATGCATCTGCAGGTGTTCTCACTAGTTTGCATTCACAGAACTGTTACCATGTGAGAAGATGAATGTTGTTTTTAAATAACAAAAATAGTGTTCTCCTATTCAACATGAACCTTAATTCTGTCAAAGCATAAACATTTATTCAAGCAAAGTAGCTGACATTCCTAACCAAAATAAACCTCTCTAAATGTGGATTCTAAATTTATAAGAGAACAGTTATCATGATGAACGCTAGTATATGCTGACCTCTTCTCTACTTGCGAGCAAAAAGCGAAGGATGCTTGGATCAGTTTCATTTATATATTCTTCCTCATCAATTCTCTCACCCTCAGCTTCCACAATTTCTTTGCACTTAGCAATAAGTTCTTCAACAGAACTCCTGATCACTGAAACTGCTTTTTCAGCTTTTATTTGTCTTGGGATTATCTTACGGAAAGCACTAACCTGCAACAACCAAAAAACGACATCACCAACTAGGATCGAAACCCAAAAAAAAATAAAAAATTATATATATATACACATCAGCAGAGGATTAGGAGACTTGAGAGACCTTGCCTTCCAATATGGCAATAAATCAGTAGAGCGAAGCTCCGCCTCTTTCAATGCAGTGTAAACAGCATCGATAACAGGGCTATAAGCATTAAGAGAATCAAAATTGTAGTTGAATAAGGAAAGGCCTATAACATCAAGAGTTAGTTGAGAAAATCTATCCTCCATGTTTACAGCTGTTCCATTAAGTGCATCAGATTGTAGATTCTCCACTAATCTCTCAGCACATTTGCAAAATACCCGATCAACTATCACCGACAAGTACTTCTTGTGAAGAGACGGCACCACAGCCCTGCGTCTAGCCTACTATGAATCATATATTATGCACAAATGAGATGGGGGGGAACAACCAATTGAGACATATCCAGCTTTCATCTATTTAGCGTCGCATGTTGAAAGCTTGATGGGTGAAAACTATGATGATAACATGCGTGAAGCATTACTGAGATTTCAGAGTTCCATGTACTACTCGGGTAACAGTGAATTCAAGACTATATAGAGTCCCTCTGGAAACGCAAAAAAACAAGTCTAACAAGGCAATCAATCCATAATGTAAGATTTGGTTTCGTCAAGAAAGAAAACAGCTCACTACACACTTTCTCTTCTTCTCTATCAATGTGTCCCCTTCTTGATAAAAGTTATATCCAGAAACAAATGGAATAACATTAATAAAAGTTGTATCCATAAACACTTGGAATACAATTAATAAAGTACTTTACTTTAATTTTATTTCTTTAGTTTCTCCTACCCAATTTTCACATATTCTAAACATAAGGTATAGGTGCTACATTATTACCAAAGCGCCATACATATTTAATTATAACAACTAATAACCATCATTCTAAAGAAGAGAAAATGGATTAATAATTGGTTTGTCATTCTGCAGTGCAACTGAGTTGTGTGACTATGTTAACAAAATACGTGCTCTGATAGAACAATCAAAAACTATATGTAGTGGCGATTGGGAAATTTTGTTGTCCGAACCAAAACGAATTACAGGATGACATGATTGTGGCCAACTACCAACTCAACTCTTCAATTTAGTTCACTCCAATATCTCACCTCCCAATTAAATTGTTGAATGTAATACACTTCAATTTCTCATATCATAATAATGTAATATGCATGCAATCTTATATCTTCACCTCGTTATATATAACTACATTCACATATTTTCATTTCCTTAGAGTAGAATCACGAAAAGTATGTGTGATGTTGCTAAGTTCATATGCTTTCACTTTCTTCCGATAAAGTCATGAAAAGTGGGTGATTTTTTTATTTACACAAATTAATGATTCCATTAAGGTTTAAAGAAAAAGAAAATTTTGAAACAATCATGAAATACTAATTGGAATAAAATTACAAAAATACTTTATCTTTATTTTGTTTCTCCTTCCCATCCAAAAAATAAGAAAATTTTGAAACAATCATGAAATACTAATTGATATGCATACGGTAAAGGGACCACATTATCTGACAAAAAAAAAGGTGCCACATTATTAACAAAGCACCATCCATATCCAATTATAACAAACCAACAACCATATACAAAACACAAAAATAGAGCTATGTATACTAGAACAATCTACACCCATATAATTTCAATTATTGTTATGTATTTTGTTTTGTTTCAACAATAAATTGAATAGCATTACCGTCCAAAGTGGGCCTTCAGCGATTGCAAATCCAGAACCAAACAAAAACTCAGAGACCTCAGCAACAAGACCCTTCGCATACTTGCCATAATTCCTCAGCACATGCTTAGCAATAGCAGGGTCACTGACCACCACGAAGTTTCTAGGCCCAGCTGCAAGCCTGTAAATTGGACCGTACTGGTTCATCCATTTGAACAGAGGCAGAAACAGGGCACCACCCAGAAGCTCAGAGACGTCCTCCAGCTGAGCACTGGCAATGGGTATGCCCGAGTCGTCGTTTTTGGATATGGTCAGGGTCCGGGTGAGCGAGGTGAGCCAATTTGGGCTGACCCACGAACTGGGCTTGGAGTTTGTGGTGGTGGAGGTGGTTGTGGGCTTGGAGGTTGATGTGGGTTCTTTGTCTATCGAGGCTTTGACGGAGACGGAGTGAAATTGGGTGGTGCGTTTGAGAGAAGAAGGGGTTGGGAGGGGAGAGAAGGAGGAGAAGGAGAGAGATTGAGGCATGGCTTTTGTGGAGGAGTGAGAGTGTACGACGCCAGTGTTGTTTCAAAGTTGAAGATAACTAACTGTAATTTGTCAAAAATAAGAAAGATAACTGACTACATGCAAATCGGCAAGCGACCCCCACTGTCTTTAGATATTTTGGTCCAGCTTTTTGTAGGCTTCAATTGGGCTTAAGTTGATTCATGGGCCAAGAATGAACTTCCAAAACTTTGGCCAATTCATCCGACTCTTGGCCCAAGCTTTTTCGACCGACCCAAATTGTTCTTCCTCTTTACGGTATGTTTACTTATTTGATATAGTGAAAGTCATGAATTGAGTAAGCAAGGAATATGGGAGAGAATGAACTAGTATGAGATCAATTACTCCCCCTATCAATCTAATTCTTGGTTTTAACTTACATAATTTTGTATTCCTTGCTTAGGTAAACACAATCACCCTTATTACTAAATTAAAAAAAAAGAATAAGAATAATTCAAATACAAATTATATGCAAGTAAACATGCTATTGGTTTTTTTTCCCTTTTACATCGAATTATACGACTGTTTAACTTGTAATTTGTGACCATTTCTTACATTTACAAGATAAATCTCATTAGAATCAAGAGCTAATTGGTTCCCTTAACATGTGTTTCTTAGATTTTTTGTTTTCTCGTATATAAGAAGTTTATATGTTCATTTAAATTATAACTACTAACAATACAAAACTTGATTCAACTTTTCAATTTTTATAGAAAAATTCTCCCTCCTCCTTTTTCTTTCCTTCAATTATTTTTCCATTAATTATTTTTCCATTCTTGACCCCTATGCGTTTTCTCCAAGAAAATGTTTTTGCTCACCACTTTAACCAAATATATACTTTTACTACCTTTATTAATATTTAACACGTATTCATAGGAATAACCATAATTCCAGCCAACAACTATCTCGTGGCTACGCTAGCAAGACCATTTTTGTCCAAGTCAAAATCATGTGTGTCGGCCTAGAAACATGGGTCTACTCAAAGCCACCTATGCTGAAATTCAGCTACAGAAATTTTGACCTAAGACTGTTTGAATATTGTCAAAAGTTTTTGTTGATCAAAATTCAATCCAATTTCTGTTGAATGAGTGGGTGATCAACCACATCTTTTTATTGGAATTGTTTAAAAAAGCGATTAAAACCACATGATTTCTCATAAATATCTATTGGTCTCTAATGATATTTTTCTTTGAAATATTTGGTTAGAGTATCATAAGTTTGAAATCTTCATCTTCCTCTCGATGAAAAAAGAAGCTACATAATTTTCCGACCCATTCCTAATCGTACGAAAATTAAAAAATTATCATGAACATCCAAAACAAACTAGAACATCCAGTATACAAATTAAAACCACAATCACTCCAGCTCAGTGCTGATTTTTTTTTTTTGTAGGTTTAATGGTATAAGTTGAATTTAAGTAAAGTAAATAATATGCCTAGTCTTTTATTTAAAATAAACCCAGCTCTCTATGTAGAAATAAGCCCACTCTTGAAGCATGTAGAAAATAGTAAACATGCAATCCTAACATTTGATTAGAAGCAGACATCATAATTTTTCTTCTAGCCACCGAAAATGCCATATTTGAACTTTGAGAGCCTAGAAGAAATAGCTCTCCCATTCTAAAAAATTGTACCAACCTATTTTCAGTGGCTTCTTCAATCTTGATAAGTTTTTCTCTTTTTTTAAAATTCAATTTTCCATTTTTAGTGTTTAGTATTTATTGTTAGAATATCATGTCATATGATAATAATAGACTACGCACAATAAACCAGTGGACAGCCCTATGACCCTGAAGCTCTTCAATGAGTTCGCCAAGTAAACCGGTAGCTGTCTTTTTCTACTCTCAACGACTTCCTTCATATGATTTCGTACGATATATATATATATATATATACACATGTATATGCATGAACCTTTGTAATTGCATTGTATTTTTCAAATAATATTTAAGAAAGTCGCTCCCTAATTAAGTGCTTTTAAAAAAGATGCTGACCAAACGAAAAAATCATTTAGAAAGCTTTGTCAACGTATGTATAAACTTGACTTTGCCAATGCATACGGAAGCATGCAACAGTGATGCGAGTTCAGATTTTGCCGTAACTTCATCAAGAGATGAATTAATACAAGGGCTTGTTTGGACCTTTTTTTTTAATTCATATCAAAAACACTTTTTCGTGGTTTCTCTGAGTATTAGTCCGTTTTTCAGGAGTGCTTTCAAATGGATATGAAAGAAACAATTGTGTTTAAGGGTATGTTTAGGAATGTTTATGTGGAAGTATTTGTAATCATAAGCACTTTTATTAAAAGTTCAAATGCTTTAATTATATTTAAAAAAAACCCTGTGACAACGAGAGTTAAAAAAAACCCATAATTTGTAAAAACTACTTTAAAAATACAAAAAAGAAAATTATATATAGGAGAAAATTAATTTCCAACTACTCATTGCTACATATGTAATTCGAACAGCTAAAAGTCAACGAACGAGGCAGATTTTCCACCAGTTGTTGGCAGCTCCATGCATAATATATATATATATATATATATATATAAATTAAGTAAATAATTTCCTAGACTCAAGGAAATTCTTCCTCTTAGGCTCACGAGATGAAATATACTCTAAGAAGCTGGCAAAATCAGTGTCCTTGTAAAGCCTTGGATTTGATTCATTGACAAGTTTGGGCGACGGTCCAACTGATCGCATGAAAGATAGAGTATGCAAAGAGGCCACTGAAATTCGACCTTTTGTAGAATTCACCAAGACTCTATGTAGAACACTCTTGTATTTTCCATTGCTAAATATCTGTCACAACAAAAACCAAGTCTTAGGATATACGTTAAAAGAAAACAATAAATTAGAGTTGTATTAGCGAAGATGAAACTCACATGTATTCTACTTTCATATGCTGATTACGTCTCTAATAGAGATAAGACTAGCTAATGAATTATATAATAATCTATTTCGTCCATGTAATTTACATGTGATTCAATGCATGTCGAAGATAACTTTTAAGTGACCAAACAAACACTGACCCAATAATTATTAAACTCACCTCAAGGTGATCACCAACGTTGACCACAAAAGAATTGGGCATTGGTTCAACGGTGACCCATTGATCTTGTTTTTGGATTTGAAGTCCTTCAACTTCATCTTGGAGAAGAAGTGTGAGAAAGCCATAATCAGAGTGGGGAGGCATCCCTAGGGTTAGATCCGGTTGGGGGCATGGCGGGTAGCAATTGACAACCATTAGCTGGCTTCCATCTTGGAATTCTTTTAACATCTCATCTTCTTCTGTCGTGTTGTTCTCTGTGGTTCCCACCAGTCGTAAGCTCTCAAAGATGGCTTCCATTAGCATTAGGAATAAGTATTTGGTTTCTTGTGCGTAGGTAGCCGCCAATTTCCTATGGAATAGAAACCAATCAATATATTTAATCTCACAACAATATGTATAAGTGAATAGAGCTAGAAGATGGTTCAAATTTATCATTTTAGAATTCTAATTATTGGTTCATTAAGAATTAAACTAATTGCTCAACTAGGGTATAAGGATAGCTAGCGATTAGATGTGGCTTCTCACGAGCAAGGACAGCTCCTAATTCGAGGAGGTTATAATATATCTTAACAAATACTTTAAGAGCACACTTACCCACATAGGATGAGAGAAGAGTTAAATAATCTACCAATACAACTATTTGTATGGCGTTAATTGACCAATTTCTAGTAGACTCGTACTTAATACACGTGAGACTCATATATGCAAATTGAATTCATTGTTTCAGAGATGTGATGAGTAATGTTGTCTGTAAATATAACACATATACAAGATTCGTTAAAATAAAAGTGATAAGAATGAAGCAAAAAGTTAAAATTATAATAGGTCACGTGACTTCGACCATATCCCATTGTACCGCAAAAAACCATGCTTTAGGTTGAGCTAGCTCTCACCTCATATCCACCGGTGAAGAAGGCCAATGAGGAAGGACATCTGGTAAAGGATGGCACATTAGCTTCAAGAAGTCTCTCCAGCAAAACACCTTATCTTTGTTCTGGTTAAAGCTAGTTCCGTATCGAACAGGAGCATGCATATCCGAGGACATGTACTTGGCCCTCTCCTCAAAAGGGAGCTCGAAGAACCTTGTGCTCACGTCGATCATGCTGCTTATAACATCACTCGGAATGCCATGGTTTACCAACTGCATCAACCCACAAATCACAAATTACTTTGATGGTAATTAAGATGTTAAACTCGTTTACAAGCTCAGTATGTGCCTAATTAAGAGTTACTAATTAAGACCTACCTGAAAGAAGCCATATTGCTCACAAGCATTAGCCAGGGACTTGAGGACTTGGGCTCTATTTGGACCCTGCAATTCCTTGAAATCAATGACGGGGAGCTTGAGATTTTGGTTGGACACATTTGGTTTCTGGTCACTTGAATTGGGTCGATCCAAAATGGGCAATACGTACTTGCTTGGAACTTTGCTTATTCCACTCTCGTACAACCGCTTCACTCCATTCTGGTACTGACTTTCCCCATTCTCATCAGTTGTCAGCACTGCCATTGTTGGAGACATGGAGTATTCCAAAAGCTAATCCTGAAAGGCTGCAAGCATGATTAAGGAAAATTATGTTAAATTTCTTGTATCGCAAACTTGTATACGGCCGCAACACAAGCACGTGATTGTGAGAGAAACGCGTATACATACATCCCATCCCATATATACAGGTAGACAAACTTTTTATCTGTGTAGACGTGGGATATACTGTGTTTGCAAAAGGAAAATTGAAAAGAAACAGTTAGGACATTCGTATAACTACCTCACACCTATCTTTTTCCGAAAAAGAGAAAGATAATAAAAGGAAAGTATAGTGGGAATAAACAAGGAGGAAATGGAGATGGTGGATAATGGGAAAGTTTTGGAGGGATATATATAGAAGAAAAACTGGCAAAGGACTTGACATGTACAGGAGCAATTTTTTGAGATACGGGTTTCGGTTTTTTCGAATCCGTAGGACTGGTTCCATGGATACAGAAACCGTTGACAAAGAAAGAAAAAAAATTTTAGTCAGAACACACGAGGTTGTAGGGACAAGAGGTATAGGGGCAGCTTTGTCCTCTTTTTCCTAGAGCCTTCCTACTGTTCATCATCTCTCTTTCCTTCAAAGTATTTAAAACGGCAGGTTACCATGGCTGACTTTGGCATGCAGCTCATCACATATAGATTAATTATTAAGTAGCTCGCTAGGGTCCCTTTCCATCTTTGGATCATAATGGTTTTTTTATTATTATTATTGATTTTATTTTAATACATTTAATTGATTTTCTTTATTGATTACTTATTTTGGTATGAAACAAGATTCATTTCTATAATTAGTTTTTTTTTTTTTGGGGTTAATAAGTTATATATTTAGTATGAATTTCCATAATCATGGTCAAACTCAAAATTCAACACATGATTTTCACTTTACCAAGCCTATATTTTTTTACTGCGTTTGGTAGTACACCACAATCTCCATCTATCCATGAGGTGTCTTGCCGTAATTTTTTGTTGTGTTTATACCTTACCTCTTCATTTAGGACTCATTCTATGAATGATGCCATTTGTTAGGATGATTTGAAGTAAAATCAAGTTGGGCATTGGTCAATCGGTTTCTTCTTCTAATTCTTTTTCAACCGTAAGAAATAGAAAATTAATAAAACTAGTACATTTACTAGTAACCACATTCGTTTATTTCTATTAGCGATGTGGTCTACAATGTGCATTCTTCATTCGAACACACTAATTGAAACAATATCAAAATGTATATATATATGGTTTTGCGTATTAGATACTCACATGTTTGTGTAAAATTTTAAATATATTTACAAATTATGTAATTTTCGAAGAATCCGAAGGAATATGTATGGATTACGCGTAGTTATAAGAGTTAGAAAGCAGGTGAATATACGTACAAACATCTATCGAAGAATCCAAAGGAAAAACGACGATTTTCTTGAGAGGCAATGGTTGTAAATCACTCGCAAAGGATTGGCAAGTTGCAAAGCTTTTTCTTTCCTTTCTGTCACTACTTTCGTTGAGTCCACACAAACTTGTTATTATTGGTTAGCACTATCCGACGTCTAATGAACGTTAAACGACTTTCTGCTTGTCACCATATATGTCGGTCCAAACGAATATCTAGGTCTTCTTTTTTCCTTAATACTAATAGGCTTCCCTTTATCATAGAATTTTTTTAGTTCAATTTATTCATAGATTATGGATCTAGCTTTTAGGATAGCTGGATCTTTATATATATATATATATATATATATATATATATTATATATAGAGAGAGAGAGTTAAAAGTCTTTATCAATTTTCAAATAACTCAAAAGTAGCTGCACCTGAGATTCTAGGTTTAATTCCTCCTTCCCTTTATCGTTTGTATATAAAAAAAAATACAACGTAAAAACAAAAAGGAAATAAGATTTCACGACCTACTAGCCTCTAATCTGGTGGTATTTGTTTCAACTTGGTTGAATGAAGTCTCTGGTTCACATGGATGATGGTGATGATATACAATTGTTTGTAGTAAGTTCGACATACTTAATTGTGGATGACTAACCATTGGTGCTGTAGCTTTATTGTGACTGTATTGGCCCTTCATAAAAGTAAATCGTAGTTTGTAAATATCATATCTTTAGTCAAAAAGATATTTCATACATGAAGATATCTCAAGCCCTTAGCCCCTAGATAGCACGACGCTAGCTAGTCAAGATGGATGAAGTGGACACATATAATGGAGTCAAGATTAGGTGATAGATCACGAATCAAATAACAAGTTTGGTCATATCCCTATGTACGAAAAAAAATATATGATTATACCTCAAAGAGAGGCTTGTCCATTAACTTGAAGCCTGTGGGTGGTATAATGTGTAAGAAGTGTTGATCACAAAGGGCGAAAATATATTAAATTTATACACCCAATACGAATGGTAGGACTCAAATTCAGAATTTTTTTTTTAAAAAAATAATTATTTCAAATTACTACACTAATAATTCATTTACGACATTAACATATGAACATATGTACAACACGTAGTTTACTTTTTTCAACATCAAGTGAACAAAATAATACTACCATACTCACACATGTACAGAGCGACCGAATATTCTTCTCTGAAATTAATCAACTACAGCAGAAAAACTCAACCGAATAATTAATAATAAATCTCGATCTGAATTCTTCCCCTGCACAAAACGTAGATTATCTAGAGTCATCTGAATTAAATATGTATGTATGTGTGCTAGTAAAACCCTTGCATGGAGACCTAGCAGCCGGTCGTGATCGATTGTTGACATTTTGTTGTGGGTTATATTTTCTGGCTGAGTCATTGCCCCATTTTCTCTGTGACGTCCGATCATAATCTATATGATGTAATTCATATGTGATAAAACTGGTGCCATGTGGCAGCAAATGGCACTATAGATTAAGTACGTAATTAATTAATTAATTATTGGTTTAATTAGGGCACCAATTAATCTTGTTCTCCTCTAACCCACAAAGAATAATTCTTTTTAAAAAAAACACAGAAAATGTCATAATGACACTCCTTAGTGACAAACTTATCCATGCATACAGCTGTTAAGCTCAAACTTGTGCTTTAGATTAATGATTGTACGTAATTTTTATTTTTATTTTTTAATAATTATGATAAGCTCAAACTATGTACTTAAATTAGTGTCTCTATTTTTTAAAAAAAATTATGATAAGTTTTTCTAAACGTGGGCGTGCATATATTCTTATTATATGAGGAAGTTTCCGCAGTCGATGGCTAGCTAGGGTTTGTAATTTAGTCCAACTAACTCCCATCTTATATATAATTTAGGCCCTGCTGGGCACTGCCAGGAGGAGGCAGATATTGATACTGTTTTCCTTGTAATTAGCAATGTTAATTTCTTGTTGGATTTATTAGTTGTTAGATTAGGTGAACCCTAGCTAACAAAAAACCAAGTTTTGTTACAGATTAAAATATATCCTAACTAGCTAATCTAGAACTATATATATATATATATATATATATATATATATTAATCACTTGAATTCGATATCACTTGATCATTCAATCAAATTATTGAAATTTAAGTACTTTCTTAAAGCACCGTATTTATTTATTTTTTTAAATCTCAAATATATACCTTAATGATTTTCAATTTGTATGATTTTTTTGTAAGGATGATCTTTGAATGAAGATGTGAAAAATAAATTAATTGAATTGTTGAAAAAAAAAATTATAAAGTACCTTAAAGGTGTCCCTTAATAAAATGGGTATATATATAATTTTATTAGTAGAGTATAATAAGATACTATATATAATTTTATCATTAGGGGTGTTTCCTATCGAATTCCCTCAATGCCCCTTAATAAATCCTTTTATTATTGAACTGTTAAGCACGAGTGACCTAGGATTGTAGGACCCCTCTCTCTCTCTTTCTCTCTCTCTCTCTAAGTCAATACAACCCTACCATGCAAACAGGCAGCGACCCTTGTGTCTGGGTAGGGGTGACGAGGGAAGCTGGTTGGAGGGTCAAATAATGGTTTGTGCTCCCCAGTTAAATTCTGCGTAATTTTGTCCTTTTGGACCTCATTCGTTGCATGCTTCGTATCCACGTCAGATCCTCAATATTTTATGTGTTCGTACATGTATGCCTTATATTTTATGTCCTTCCCTGTATATAGTCCACGCCTCACCACTGCTTTTCCTCTTTCAAATTCATTATTTTTGTTTTTGTCGGATTTTAATTTTGGACCATCTTATTGCTTCAATTACTTCAAGTTTCTCGAATTCAAATGGGTGGTGGTTATGTTTCAAATCTAGATCCCGCGTTCAATATAGTTTGATCGTGAATTTTACTTTTACGGTTGTAGGAACTTTAATTACTTAGGAATGAAGGAATTATTAGATATCTAATTAGATGGGTTTTTGTGACTAATCATCTTTCGGTTTGAATCATGAATGCAATCTATCGTCTTTCTCTAAATAAATTGAAAAATATAAAAATTATTACAAAAACTACATACAAATGTCATTTGACCTATTTTAAATAATAAGGACATATTGGGTAATTTCTATGAAATCAGTGCGAGAATTCTCTGTTTTATAATTATTAGATATAATTAAGATGCAAGATGTCAAGACAGGCAGATACATTTCTGTGATGATCCTCCTCCTCTCTCCCATCTCCCATCTCCCATCTCCCATCTCCCAACTAAACTCCACCTGACCATTGATGAGATTAAACAGGCAAAAAGAAAAGGCATGCTCAACGCCCCCATATGTACAGAACATAATCTGTTGACTGTCCCTCAATTAAGTTCTTCTGTCTCAAGTGCCCTGCAGGTGCCTGCTAGAAACAAAAATGGATGCGATCAGATCAGTTGTTGTTTTTTTTTTTTTTCCACATTATATATTTATTTATGGTTAATACTTCCAAGTTTAAGATAATTTATACCTATGGTATTACTGGAAACTGACCTTTCATCAGTTTTTAAAGTTTCAATAATCTCTCTCTAAAGCATATATGTATGACAAATATATGTATACAAAACCTAAATATTTGAGAATCATTAATATCTCTAAGACTATGGTCAATGTAATTCCTCAACTTAAGAAAAATTATAGAAAAATGATTTTGCATAGTTTAAGCTCAATATATGCAAACCAATTAGTCTTAATAGTAGAAGAGAAAGATTTCTTCACCATGCATGAAAGTAGTAGAAACATATGTTCATATATTAGAAACTAGCCATATATACGTAATTGTTGGTTTTTTTTAATAAAAAAAATAAAAAGAGGAATTTGAACTTGTGACATCTCTCAAAAACTCCGGACATTTGAAAATAATAGAAGTACTGCATGTTAACTATGATGAAAAGAATCTATTAGAGTAAGAGAAAGAAAGAAGAAGGAAGAGAGGCTCTGAATATTTCTCTGAATTGTGTTCTTTCATTACATTGAATAAGCCTAGAACTGATGCTTATATAGAGACTAGAGATTACTTCTCCACTAAGTAAGTTTAGTAACAACTTTAACTACACATCTAACTAAACACGTGAACTATTTAACGAACTGACCACATAAGCATCTAAGCTGTTGCCAGCTCATAAGTGCCACATCAGGATAATTTGTGATTACTCTTAACATCCCCTCTCAAGTTCAGCTGGAGAAGGACTAAGGCTGAGATTGAAACAATATTTTCGAAATATGGGACTGTGAAGACCTTTGATAAGAATGTCAACAATTTGTTCATCGGTGGGAACATATTGCACACTAAGATCTTTACATTGAACTCTCTCCCTGATGAAATGAAAATCAACATCCATGATAAGCAATTTGTTTATCTTTTTGGCTAGATTGGATGCCGAGTTTGATGTTCAAGGAGAAATTTTGAGGTAAGATCCTGTACTTGGGCTCTAAGAATCCTATGCTTATGTCTGCTGTGAAGCGAACAGGAAAAAAATAAAAAAATAAAAGCCATGAAAAGCAAGGTTGACTAGTCAAAAGCAGCAGACATGGTGACATGCCGTCCCACTCATAACTCAGGGCTAAACTCTGGAGAGGAATGCTAGCAACCTTCTCTCTAATCTTCTCTTTTGGATCTTCTCCCTTTTCTTTATGACAAGTGTCATTTTCCTTACACTTAAAACAATGCCATTAATGCATCACACAATTTAGTTTTTATTTTCCAAGTTTACCCTTTTAAAATGTATTGACTTTTATATTTCCTTCAATTTATTCAAATTTTGTTATAACTTCTTTACCACATTGTTAAAAAATAACTAATTAAAAAAACATAAGAAAAACGTCATCTTTTTAAATTTTAAAATTAATTTTTTTTTCATGACATTGTTATCATCTTTATTTTGTTTTTAACAAAACACACGTTCTCTTTGAAAAAATTAAAATTTAAAAAAAGCTTCAGTTTTTATTTTCTTATTTAATTTTTAACAAGGTGTTAAGAAAGTTATAAAAAAAAATTAGCTTGTTATTTAAAAAAAATTAATACATTTAATAAGGGTAAACTTGAAAAACAAAAACTAGTTTCTGTGATGCATTAATGACATTGTTTTTAGTGTAAGGAAAGTGACATTTGTCATGAGAAGAAGGGAGAAGGTCCAAAAGAGAAGGTTAGAGAGAAGGTTGCTAGCACTTCCCAACTCTAGATTGTGCCCCTCTAAAAGCACACCCTTACTGGCGGACCCAGAAATTTGTTAGCGGAGGTGCAATATTGACTAAGTATAAAAAATGGTTTTTCGGAATAATCATTTTCTCAAGATAATTTTTGGCGGCTTTTATTCATTACACATCAAATAAGAAAACTTAATTTTATGAGATTTTAGTATGAAGTATATATTGACTTAATGAGCTATCATTTTTAGCCTAAATCGTATTTTGCACTAAAACCAAATTTTCATATTTTGATTTGGTAGGAATTTAATTTTCTAGTATTTTTATTTTTTTTTTATTTTTTTATTTTTTTTTGATGTCCTTTCCTATTGAAAGGGGCGATAGCATATTAAACTCACACACACAACACAGATGCTAGGACTCGAACCCAGGACCTTGCCTGAGGGAGTAAATACTCCAAACCACTATACTAGTGGGTCCTTTGCCTAGTATTTTTATTTGAATCCAAATGAGGGGTACTTCCTTATTAACATTGTAAACTTAAGTAAATGGAGTAATATAAAAATAAATAAAAGTAAAAGGACAAAGACATTTACTTCCGCCTTACTAGGTCCGCCAATGCACACCCTTACACTAAATTTGCCCCTTTTTTTTTTTTTTTCTCAACTAATTAATTTCTTCAGGGCCTTTTTAAAACATTGTTCGGAAAGGGAAACTAACATGTGTTATGTATGTTTCAGAAAATCATACATTCATTTGAATCCCAGTAAACCAATTTAAAAGGTATCATATAATTTCTCCAAATATTTGGAAGCACCCCACAAGAACCCAAAAGACTAAAACATAATAAACAAATTGGATTCACAACAATACAAGAGCTGTGAAATGCATAGGACCAGAAAAACAAAAACAAAAACAAAAAAAGGTGAAAATGAAGACCCCAGAAAAAAAAAAAGGAGGGGAATTTGTAAAATATAATCATTCTTTCAATTAACGTCAGACAAATAGACCAGACTCAATCAAATAAAAATCCAAAATAATGAGCATAACCACATACATATATATATATAAGGGGAGAAAGAGAAACCTCCACATCTTTGAGTCAAAGCGAGCATAGGTATAAGATGATGGATATGGGTTCAGTGCTAATTATAGATCAGAAGAAGAAGAAAAGAGAGAGCATATGAATTTATGGGATAAAATTATTTTTTTGGGTGTCCCTTTACTTGTTGGGCCCTGAGCTCGTCTTGGGCCAAGGCCGACCCTGATTGAATGCGATCTCATTCATCGTAAAACAACAATTCACAATGTATATTACTTGATGGTTATGACTGAATAAAACAGGGTATTGTACATGGAGTATAGGAATATCAAATTTAACAAAGGTTCGTGTACCTTTTTGGGTGTCTTGTTTTGTTTGGGTGCCCTGAGTATATTATGGGTGCCTTCCCATTGACGAAACCCTCAAACCCTCTCTCTCTCTCTCTCTCTCTCTCTTGCGGTTTCCAAGCTGCAAGATGCACAACATGGCCAGCTACTGGCCACTTGCTATTCCCATAATTTGTTGATAATTGAGAGGACCATACACCAAATAATGCATCACTCATAAATGTTGAAAGTTTTATTAATTTGAAGTACAACCTACAGATGCCTTATTATACAGAAAGTGTGTCAAGAAAAATGTTCATCTCTTTACAAATTGTATGCAAGTTTATTGTGTTGAATAAAAATTGGAAAATAGAAACCTTTAGTTTGCAGGAGGCAAGAGGGGTTCTTCTGCAGGCAGAGAGTTCTGTTTTCTTGTCAAACTTGACAGAAGCCAGTAGAGCAAACCGGCAGAGAAAAAACTGAAAAACCAAGCATTGTTGTAGATGATCACATAAGCATCTGATATTGAAGAAAGAAGGCCAATTTTTTGCAAGAAGCCTGGAACCACAGGCAAAATCCCAACAACAAGAGCTGCCATTGCTGCCAAATTGTAGCCTCCTGAATAATAATAGTCCCCAAAAGGACTTACTGAGTACAAGTCCTTCATGCTTAGGTTTTTGTTATGGATAAGATAGTAATCTGCTAGAATTATGCCTCCAATTGGACCCAACAGAGCAGAGTATCCAACTAGCCATGTGTACACAAAGCTCTCACTTGACTTGAGAAGCCTCCATGGCTGAAATGCAATTCCAAGCAAAGCTGTGAGAATAGCTCCTCTTCTGAAGGTGAACTTTGAAGGGCTGAGATTCACAAGAGCGTTTGCAGGGGCCACAACATTGGCTGCAATGTTGGTTGTGAGGGTGGCAAGGCTAACACCAAAAATGGCTAGAATGATCGTTGTGAACCCTCCAATTTGCCCGAGAAGTTGAATCGGATTCGAAATGACACGCCCGAAAATCACTTCTGTCGAGCAGGTTACAGCTAGGCCAACAAATGTGAATGCCCCCATGAAGATTGGTAGCCCGGCTTGACCGATGATTTGGTCAGTCTGGCTCTTGGCATATCTGGTGAAATCTGGTATGTTAAGAGCAAGAGTAGCCCAAAAGCTTATATTAGCAGTTAAGGAAGGGAAAAAGAGGGACCAAAATTGCTTGGAGGTGAGCCTAGAGGACAAGGAAAGCATGTGGCTGAAACCACCAGCTTTGACATAAGCCCAAATGAGAAGGCAGGAAGTGAGTGCGATGAGAACTGGAGCTGAGTATTTCTCAAGTTCCCTAATTCCATCCATTCCTTTCCAAACAATGGCCAACTGGGCAAGCCAAAACACAATAAAACAACCAAATTCCAATGGTGATGTGCCGAGCCAAGGTAAGACCTGAGACAAAGAGGACTGTTTGATTGAATTTGGTAGCAAAATGAAAATGGCTTCACCACCAATCCAAGTCTCAATTCCATACCAACCACAACCAACCAAGGCTCTAAGAAGAGTGGGAATATGAGCACCATAAATACCAAATGAGGAACGGGCTAAAACTGGGAAAGAAATGCCATATTTTGTCCCTGGATGACCAGTGAGGACCAATGGGACTAATAGTATTATGTTGGCCGCTACAACTGTTGCAATTCCTTGCCACCAAGCCATGCCAAGGTCAACAAGACTACCAGCTAAATAGTAAGTTGGCACCCCCACAACTAGTCCTACCCAAAGACTAGCCAATTCCCACCTGGAAAAAGTCCTTTGATCAAGTGTTGTGGGCTTGAGATCGTCGTTTGTAAGCGTGGGATCGGATTCGAACTCATCGAATTTGGGACTTGGGTTGTGTTGTGTTGATGCCATGGTGGTGAAAATGGGGCTTCTTCCAAGTGAAAGATGGTGGAAATTGGCTTGGTCATGGTTGGCATTGCATCTGATAGCTATGGTGGTTGATGACAATAAAGGTGTGGTGGTGACAAAGTTAGAAGGTCTTGGATTAATTCTGGAAATTGCAGAGGGAAAAGAGGGGTGGGGATGAAGATGGATATTGAAGCTAAGAACTTTGGACACCATGATTCACTGGGATTCCAGATGAGCATGGAATCTGTGGTATCTGTTTGAGATAGATGATGAGTGGTGGCTATTGGTCAAGTCCCACAAAGTTATTGTATGACTTTTTCTGTCTTGGATCAAGAGCTAGATGACAATACAAGTCTACTAATCTAATATATTGTATCTTCTTAATCAAACATTTGAATAAAATGTCAGAGTAAATTATAGAGTTTTATTCGATGATGCTTAGGAGAATTATATCTACACGTTAATCTCCGTTATTATTATTTCTTAATCAAACTTCTGAAAAAACCTTCAGAGTTAATTGCATAGCTTTCTTTCTTTATTATAACTTTACAGATTTCTTCATTATACTCCACCATGCCACATGCCTCAAAGATACTTTTTATTGAGACATCAAAGAAATTTGTATTGGGGCTCTTGACTTTGGATAACCCACCTCCTAATCCCAGGTTGGCTTCCTTAAGAGACTAGTAGGAAAGAAGAATTTTGGCAAGAGAAAAACTTCTCATTTGTCTTAAGGGAGCATTTTTTTCTAAATACAATCGATAGTCTAAACTATACGGGGATGGAGGTTCTCTTGTACACACATTATCAAGGTGTCATCTGGACTCGAACCTGAGATCACTGATCTGCAAGTTAAGATTATTTTCCACTAGGCTAGACCCAGGAACTTAACACTATTGGGAGATGAATGTAAATTTGAAACCTATTATTACATATGTGAATCAGACGGCCTGCCTTGGTAGGAAATTGTAATACTCTTGCCTTGTTTTCATTGTCTTGACTCCTTAGAAAATAGGCACAAGCCATCACAGCTTGGACCTTAATTTGGTGAAGACGGCCCATAGTAGACACATTTTATCCACCTTAGACCCATTTGTTATGAGAATCTAATTGCATAACACCCATTTTTCTTCTTGAATGTTCTTTCTTTTACTAATGGAAATTGAAACTTGCACGAGTTTACAAAGATAAGTTTCAAAGTAATGTTGATTTCAAACATGCCTACTATCCTAGGCCCTGGATCGGCTTCAGCAACAAAACCAGATATTCCAAATCAGACAGAGACCAAAGTTTAAACACAAAATATTGCTTCTAGATGGGGTTCTTGTGTGGGAAAATTGTCAGCATCCACCATAACCCAACAACACACGCCACAAAAAGCCACAGATGACGGAGTCTCCATGGCACCCAAGTCAAATTATTCTTGCTTCATTGGAGAACGAAGAATCTCTATAAACCTGCACCTACTCATCATCTGTACGGCTGTAACCTGTCCCCTTAAACAATCCAACTGTCCAAACTCACATACAAGATTTAAACAAAGTAGGTGCACCGCTTAATCTTCTCCAAAGGACCAAATCTTTCTTGTCTCGATCTATCATCTTTTATTAATATTGATAACCACTCACTCAAATAATAATAATAATAATTTCAATATTAAAATCATCGCAAATTTTACCATTTTGCTTCTGATGCTTACACTTGGGCAAAGCCGGACCACAAAACTGCTCCTCTCTCAGTGACCACACCAGAACAGCTACGTGTAAACCACTTGAAACACTCAACGCAGCGAATGATCGTATCCCAAATTTATTGCATACAATTTCGAAATCAAAGGGTGCTCTCTACACTCTTTGTGGTTATATATATATTTTCACAGCCAAGTGTCATAGTGGCATAGTTTTAAAGACCAAAACCAAAAAACAAAAACCAAACAAAACCCAAATTGAAATGAGAGATGGAGAATGTTGGGTCTCAAGTGGGAGGAGCTGCACCCTCAGGATCTTACTTCACACCCCTTCTGATTTCCATGGGAGGCATAGTCTCCACAACCCTAGCAATAGTTGCATACCATTTCATCGTGGTTAGGTTCTGCCTCAGGAGAAGGCAGAGGCTGATGCAGATGCAATTACAAGCAAGCCTCTCACAGCAACCACCAATCAGCCAATCCAATGGGGTTGATGAGAAAGTCCTAAGTTCAATCCCAATTCTCTCATACTCAACCAAAAATTGTGAACTTTTTCAGGTCGATCAAAGCGAGTGTGTGATTTGCTTGGGTGAGCTAGAAGATGGAGATATGGTGCGTTTGTTGCCCAACTGCAAGCATCTGTTCCACAACCCATGCATAGACAAATGGTTTTTGGGACATACAAATTGTCCAGTTTGTAGGGCAGCCATAGCTGTGCCTACTGCCTCTGTGGCAGCATTGCCTGTGGAAAATGATCATGATCATGATCAAGTTAGAGACAGAGAAGTGGAAGCAGAAGCAGAAGCAGAAGCCGAAACCGGGGTTAATTACTCACCATACCCTCATGATCCAGAGCAGGGTGTACTTAGCGCTTCTATTACTACTACAAATTCAACCCAATTACCAAAACCAAATTGTTTGCTTAGGCATTGTGTGTCTCTGGTGGTGTTGCCTATAGAGGAGCATAATAAGCGGCAAAGTTTTGTGAAGGGGTTGGAGAGGTCTTTGTCTTTGGATCAATCCCATGTTCTTATTGACATATACAGAGAAAGTGATGACAAGCCCTCTTCTTCATCTTCATCATCATCTTCTTCTTCTTCTCCTTCATCGAAACCGGTTCTTGTGCAGTGTGGATCATTGAAGGCACGATCGATGAGGCAGCTAGATCGAATGTCCTCAGTTTTAGTAAGATCTCTTTCCCAACTGCGGATGAGCCAGAGTATCAGCATAGCTAATGGCCAAGGAGTTCTTCCTTGTTAGAAATTTTTTTATTTTTTTATTTTCAAAGAGGAGAGTCGAACTTTTGCCGATATAATGTTGAATCAAGTTTTTTTACCTTACTAGGATGTTTATTTATTTGTGACAATATTGATATCTTTGTGAAAAATAAGAAGCTAGGATGACTTTGTTCAAAAATATTTTTTTCCTTTTTCACACTCTACACATTTTTTTGGTAGCTCATTATCAAATCATATTTATGCATGTGGCAGTTAATGTCTACTTATTATAATTGATGTTTGTTGTTTGTTACATCACGTGGTTTTTTTTATTATTTAACCATGCTTCTTTCTAACGTTATTTACACAGAAAACAATGACGAAATACTTTCGCTTGGTTACCTAATTCTGATCCTTTGTAAAACAAACTCCCAACTCAAGCATAAATTTACCCATTCAGATCAATCCATGCATAAATGCAGTTCTCCCCACATAAGAATTTATGGTTCTGTCCTTGATGGAATAATTGTTGTCACAAAATGGCCCAGTCCTTGCTTGTGATGGACCTCAAATCAGTTAACCCTACTAGACATGGATAATGATTGGGCCTTTTCCTACTCATCAAGCCATTTTCGTACACTGCTACAGAGCATATCAGAAAAAGTAACAGCTGTCAGCAGCAGTGGATGCCACTTTTAGCATCCACTGAGATTGCGTGTGAGTTGAGAGATGTGATCAAACATCAATCCATGGCAAACAAATCAGACAATCAAGAAACCAGAAAATCACACTGGTCAAGTTTTTTTTTTATTTCTTTTTTTATGCAAAGTATGAAGAGAACCCAAAAAAGATGTAGGACATAACTGAATATTCTTTTTTGGGATGATGGAAAAGAGAGTAATTCTTCTCCTGCTCTTGGTTCAAATTAAATTCATATGAAGTCAATTGTGATAGTTGTTTTGTACTTGTTTTTGTTTATTTACAATCGCTTTTTATCTAGAAAAAAGAAATTTATATTGTAAGTTGTAATTGTATAAGAATAGCAAAATTATTGAAGGGTTGAGTCAAGTTCAATCATGATCTCTAGAAAAAGAAAGTTAAAAAAAAAAGGTCAATGGTCACACTAATTGTATATCATAAATAGTAATAATATACCTACCTTCTTAGTTAGACTGTCCAAAGAGGCACCATGTGATCCCTAATACCTATCAATCCACATCCACCCCACCTAAATGTTGCGCTCCCCCTTGCTTGGCATAATCTTAGACGGTGCCATAAAACCACATAGGTCACTCTCCTAATTTGTTTCACTAAAAATTGACAACACAATTAGGAAAATGGTCTTTTTTATGGTCTTTTTTTTCATCGTTACAATGCCTTAGGATAAATTCATACATATCTTAGTATCAAATTAAATGCATTGAGTAAATTTGAGATTTTTTTTTTTTTTGCTCGTGAGAGTTCACATTTAGAACATTTGAGTTTACAGCTCGTCTCATACTTACTCTTTTACCACCACACTATTCTTATTGATTCATAGGTCATGTCAACAAAAACAAATGTAGAATTCAACTCGTAAACATTTAAAACATATGAATTCAGAACTCGTTTCATACTTACCCTCTTATCAACAGACTCATTGACCACATTGATAGAAATTGAATTGAACAAAACTAAATGTTGCATTTACCGAGCTCTCCAAACTCGGTCACTTACAAACTACATGTATTAAGTAAACTCGAGTAATCTTTTACTATAAGATTTATATTTTGAACGTCCAAGTTTATAACTCTTGTTTCATGCTTACCCTCTTGCCACTAAGCCATCCTCACAAGTTCTTTGGTCACATCGGCAGAAATTGAAAGCAACAAAAAAAAAAAATTGGAATTCACCGAGCTCCCCAAACTTGGCAAGGATCAGAAAAAGTCGATTAGTCCTATTACCATACTCTCTACTTTGTAATAAACAACTAGCTCTTCTCACGTGCTTCTGCGCCTGCGAGAGACTTTTTTTTTTAAAAAAAAATTTTATTTTAGAATTAAAAAAGATAATGGGTAGTTGTGTTCCATAAAAATAAGGTTCATTATCTGATTTTTCTTTCAATTTTAATTCTTTTAAATATAAAAATGTGTGAATTTACCATATTATCCTCATTTAATTAATAATTTTAATTCTTAATATTTAGATTAACAAAAGACATTTTCTGGTAATTTTGAATGTTTATTCTTGTCTTTTGCTTTATATATATATATATATATATATATATATAAACAATAAAAAGCTTTTGTTTCTTTATGTAAACGGCCCATGTGGTGGGTGGGCCCATGAAAAACTGAAAATCGGATTCCACAAAGACTTGCTTTAAATTTCTTAATTGACATGTACACCTTGCAACTATCAATAACAATTACGCATTATTGCATCTTCACAATGAGATAATTTTTTGTTTTTGGGGACCCAAAACCCAAAAGGAACATACTTTTCTTCTTCTTCTATACCCCCAATACCAATATACCCATTTGTTTTGTTTTGTTTTTTTGGACCCCCCACCTCCAATTCCAAAGGCTTTGTAGTTTGCACCCCCTTTCACTTTCTTGAACATAGACAGCAAAGAAAAGAGACTGGTTTTTTCTGCAGAAAACAAATGCTGGGTTGTGAATATAATTTGCTGAAATTTGAAGGGCATTTCTTCAAATTAGGACCCAAAGGGTGCCCTATGTGGAATGCCTTTTCTTCTTCTTGTTGTGGAAGGAGGTGGAGGCGGCGTGGGCGGGTATATGTCTTGTTGTGAGCCTTCACGCAACTCTTCTTCCTCTCTCATTGCCCCTCTTCCTTCTCTTCTCCCATTTCCCTCCTCATTCTTTGCCTCCAAGGTAAAGTTTGCATCCCCATTTCTCTTTATCCCTACAAGCTTTTATCATTTGGAAAAAAAAAAAAAAATGGTAACTTTAATACTTCAAAATTTGCATTCATTCAACCAATCGAAAAACCAATTCAATAATGTTGCTGATAAGCAATGATCATTGTCAATGGTTGCTTGAGCACAATGTGAAGCAACAAAGCAAGAACAAGGAGCTTTTGATTTTGGAGAAAGAAGAAAGAATTGGATGCTAACCTTACAGCCCAGTGAGCAGAAACGAAATGTGTCCAAGAGGCTTCTGCCACAGATTTCACAAATGTGAGGAACCCCTTTGTTCCCAGCCTTAGGCTGCGGCCTCTCATTCAGAAACATAACTCTGGCACTGTTTATAACATATGTTTGAACTCCACTTATATCCAATACCTTCTGTACCTCTGAAACTCTCACCACATCATGGTATGAAGATCTCCTTATCTGCCAAAAGAAAATCCAAGAAGGAAAAAAGAATAAAACTTTATCAAAATTTGGGATTTTTTATTGCAGAAAACACAATGTTAAAACAGATTAGGTGAATTAGAGAAAGGGGATTAGATTTTTTGAAAATTTTGGACCTACCTGAATGACTTGGTGATCTTTGTGTCTAGAGGAACGGCAATAGAAGCAAAAAGCATCACCACTGCAATCTAAGCAGAACATGTTGCACTCACTTCTGGCTGCGTCTCCATGAGTACGGCAGACTGAGAAGAATGAGGTGCTTAGCAATTGCTCCAGCCATGGAGGTACCAGCATTGTTGTGTCCTGTAAATTCAAACCCAAAAGTCAAAATGAGGATTGAAATGTAGAGATTCAAAAATGGACCAAATGGTGCACATTTCTAGAGAGAGAAAGAGAGAGACGGAGAAAGCAACATTACCATTATCAAATTAGCTGAATGTGCACAAATGGGTATGTGAGAAAATGTGATGGTTTGTCAAAGATTAGGCCTTTCTGTGAGCCCAATGGCCAAAATGGTGAAATTCACAGGCTGAGAGTACTTGCAGATGAAAATGCACAGAGAGAGAGAGAGAGAGAGAGAGGGAGGGGGGGGGGGGGGGGTGGGGTGGTGGGGTGTGGAGAGGAGGGGGGAGAAAGAGGAGAGAGAGGCAGAGAGCCTAAACGACCTGCAACTTAGACTTCAACAACACAACAACGCTTAGACTAGGGGACAAGGCTCATAAACTAATGTGGCGACGCTTAGAGCTTGAACGGCTGCGATTGGGCGTGGTGGCTGAAGTAAGATGGCAGCCGTTGGATGAATGGACAGGGATGGGTAGGTTTGGCGCTTACGCTACTTTGGATCTTCTTTGCGTCTCTACGTAGGCTCAAGGTCACCCACTTGGCTACGCATAGGCCAATTAGTTGTTCATCAAGAATGATATGACCCTGTATTCACTCCACGTGGCAGAGATTCCACGTGGCTCAACAAGGACGGTCCAATTATGAAAGGAATCAACAATTAATTGTCGATGCTTAAGAGGGTAAATAGCGAAAATGATGGTTTTAACTTTTTTGAACTGTTTTCAAATAAACAACAGCATAATGCTCCATCGAAATTTCTTTCTTCCAAAAATACATTCATAGTCATACTCATTGCAGTAATGTTTTTTCAACAGACAATCTTGTCAAATTATCAATATGCAACAAACTTTCAGTGTATGTACTCAATTCTTTCAAGTGATTTAAAACATTTATTCTTGCTTTCGATAATTTGTGTTCGATATTTCTCTCTCTTAATATAAACACATTTTATCAATGATTCAAAACTAATTGTCTCACGACATAATATGTCAACATTTTAAAGGCACACGTATGAGCAAAATTGACCAATATAGCCGTGCTGTTTTAACTATATAATTGACAAAATTGCACTGGCTGACGTTTAGGTAGGTCACGGAAGGCTCTTTATATGCATAATTTTAGGCAGCATGTCATGTCGGAAGTGATTTAATATTACGTTGATTACACCAATGAATGAGCTATTTCAATGTTGTTTATTATTATTATTTTAAATTATTTAAATAAAGAAATTATATAAAAACAAATGCGATTATAAATTGTGCCGGCATAGGATTCCAGCATTGGGAAGAATTAATAAACATAACTGCAGATTAATGGCCTCACCATATCCATTAGAAGCCATTCAAATGTGGGGGGGAAAAAGATAATGACATGGTCGGTAATTAGAAGGATTTATAATCCTAGTAGTGATGAGACCATTATTAACTAGATTAGTAAAAGCAAAACAAAATAATATATCGGATTAACCAGTGATCAGATGTAACATCTTGATTTGTAATTGCATCACCAGGTGTTTATGGGTTTATTTTATTTAATTTTAAAAGCTAGATACACATCCAGCTGAACAACAACTAAACTTGGTTAGGAAGGACACAAGAAATCTATAATTAATTTTGTCTAATGAAACTACTACAACTATTTGTTTCGATCTTTATCTACTATAGTGCTTCTTTTTTTAATATTGAAAAAGGTTTCAAGTTCGAGTATTTCTTCTCCATTATTAATTCGATCGATTTTTGGCGCTTCTTGATGGGAGAAAAGAAAAAAAAGATTAGTAATTCTTCATTAGCTTCTAAGGTTATAAGATGTATTTTATACTCATGAAATAGTCCAGAGAAAGAATAATTTGATCAAATATTAAATTTCATCTCATCATATCGTTTAGCTACTAGATGGTAGGATTCAAGCCTTTATTCAAAAGTGTAGGGGGGAATATATGTGATTAAAATTATCAGTGTCGAATTTTAAGAGGGTTGAGTTTCATCATTTGGTCCTGATCGATTCATATAAACATCTTAATTTATAGATATATATAGATAGATAATAAAATGTGAAAAAAAATGTTGCTATATAAAGTTTGTGCTCCGCGCAAAAATTGTAATATTTCAGGAATCATAATTTCGCATGCACTACAAGTTAAAGTGGGTCGCTGCAGGCAGGCACTATGGGCCAAAACCTGGGGTGACCCATAGCTAAAGCCCTGCTCGAGTTTTTTTTTTAGTAGGGTCAGGGCCAATGGTTTCAAACCCGGCCCTAACTCGTTTTAGCTTTATGAGACCCGATTCAACCCTAATTGACCAATTATGAAACTCTAGCAAAATGATTGAATTAAATCTTTTTTGTCCAAGTTTAAGCAGTGGTGGAAATAGGATTTCATGTGTTGGGGGGCCTCTCACAAAATATATATATATATATATATAAATTCAAACTCACAATGCATAATCAAGAGGAGCAAAAAATCATATATATTACATATATATAAAATATTTATAACTTCTTTTCCTTTGGTAATCTCCGCGTAAATTGGAAGACCCATTAAAACTCGATGTGGATACCTAGGTTTATGGGTATAGGTTCAATGCGTGAGTCCAAGTTGGAGGATCCCAGTTACAAGATGAGTAATTTACACTAACACCCCTTGATGTTTTTGGTGTTTTCACAAAATCCCCTTAGGTCTCAAAACTTACACAAACAACACCTGACGTTTCGAATTATTTTCACAAAACCCATGTTCGTTGATTGTTTGTCCAAAATTGATGATTTCATTGAAAAAAAATACTTATGCAAATGACAAAATTAACGTCAATGAATGTATATGCAATCTAATATCTAAGGAAAACTTTGTCATTTGGAGATTTTTTGTGTGTATGAAATCATCAATCTTTAGACGAAAAATCAATGAAAATGAGTTTTGTGAAAATAATTTAAAATCTTACGGAGGGTTTGTGTAATTTCTGAAACTTCATGGAGTTTTGTGAAAAAACCGAAAATCTCAAAGGATATTAGCATAAAGAAATCACAAAATAACATTAATATAAAGAAACTATGATGCATCAAGAAACACTGGGTAAATGAATGAATGAATGAAAGGACAAACATCAAACCCTTGAAAAGAAACTAGAATGTACTAAGCATTCCGGAAAATAACTGAATATAGAAAGGAAAAAAAATCTCTAATTTATGTATAAGATAAGATAAATTGATGACTACCACTTCATCACTTTGCTTAAATAGAAAGCATTACAAAAAAAAACCCCTAAAATTGAGTAGTGCTCATATCAAATTCAATCCAATCTAATTCTGAGCCGTGCTCATATCGAGTTCAATCATATACTCCAAATGAGGACATGTTAAGGTGATTTTCCTTAATGATGATTCAGACCCCTTATACTTAAGGTGATATTCAATGATGATACTTTTTCATTTGAATTTTTTTTTCTTTTTTAACCTCGGAGAGAATTGAAAGAGAAACAAAAAAACAAAAGTTGAAAAAACACTTGAATATTATATTTGTGTCTCTGGTGGACTAAAATCACGTTAATCTCTTTTGCCTTCTTTGTTGGTTTCTTAACTCCTAAGAAATTCCTTCATGCAAACAGTATGAAAGTTCTGTTAAAGAGAGACAAGCTTTTGTATCGAAGAGATTAAAGGTAAGGTTGAAGACAAAATGAGAAAGAAGAGACCAAAATTATGGGGTTTTTTTTCACCTTCATGAAAAGCAGTTTTCCCCGTGAAAGACGAGAAAGGGGATCGATGATAAAGGCAGGTAGCTAGGCATGGACAATGATGTGAAACCGATGCAAATTCTGCCGAGGGGATGAGACTCAAAAGCTATGTGCCCAACCAAAAAGACTTCAAAAAGAGCCCTAATAAGCTTCTAAAGAGACTCCACCCACTCATTCTCAAAGCTTGTCATCCTTAATCAATCCATTTATCTGTAAGATGCTTATTATATGGCTTAGACCACCACCACTTTGGCTCAAAAGACTACACAAAACGCATCTTATTTAATCACTTTTTATGGATTCCTTTGATCATAAAACCTACTATATCATATATAAAAATATATATATATATATATACATGCAGAACGTTATCACCGTGCGAACACCATTGTAAATAGAGAGAAAAGTAGAGACGGATAATAGCAAATACATGGCGTCCGCACGGTACGTTCGAATGTGTGAATAGGAGAAAAATCTGTATATTATATTCTTTCCTAATAATGTAAAACTTGAGTATATTAATACGATGGGACCAAAAAAGGACTGTGTGACTTTGACATAATCTAAATTTTCACACGAAGTTCAAATAACTCGTTTGAAATCGTGTGCACCAATTGTATGAGTAACACGAGATTTCTTTCCCATCCTGTCAATTTGCTGGCAAACAAGTTTTGACGAGTTGAGCGGGAATGGTTTTTTTGACAAAGAGTCATGTTCAGCCGATCAGGGCCGTTATTAGAGGGGTTGTGAACTTGTGAGCTGTGGGCTGTGGCTGGTTGCAAATGCTCAAAAACTCTGCAAATAAATGTAAGCCGCATGAGTAGACTAAAGTAGCACAATTTGAGCTTGAGCATGGTATTAAATATTCTAGGTTTTCATTTTGCACTTCTTCCAGTTTTCTTGGGGGGCTTTTTTTTTCATGGGTTACGTACGCGTGCCGTACGCAACGTTCATTTAAGTAGTTTTCTTAATGCTGCAAAGGCCATGGAAGTGCAATGATTTTTGCAAAATATGCAGGCTAATTGAAGGGCCGAACACCTTTGTGTAGGAATTAATCTAGGCTGTGTGTGTGGCAACAGGGAGAACATGAACAATCTTTAATCTCACACATTGTCTGTAATAATTATATGTCATAATCTTCATGTTACCTAACAAATTTAATCCTTAACATAACAAAACAAAATAAAGAAGCTAAAATTAGGTTTTACGACTTTAAATTTTGCCATAAAAAGAAAGGTTCAGAGAGAGGAAAGGTAAACCAACCACAATAAGAGTTTCAAGGTTTAAGAATAACAAACTGTACTATTTCGGATCACTGAATGAGATCTTTATATTAATTAGATGTAGCATATTGTCATTCTGGGTAAGCATCAAATTGGACCGTGGATAATACTAGCTATATATCCAATCTTTGGCACGGAAACTTTTCAGTGTGACGGTACCATTACTATTTGGTGTTATCTAACACATGTTTTCGTTTCGAACAGATTTAGATTTGTCTAATAAAAAGGATGTTCAATAAATTATTAGCCAATTCAGGCCCCCTATAATTTGGAATTGTACTCTTTTCCTTGGAGGAAAAGAAAAAACTATCTATATATATTAGGATGTATTAATATTAGGGTCTCTTTTCTGCTCACAGGATCTATAGTGTACTTTGGTAGGGTTGAGAAAGAGAATATCAGTTGCTGGAAGACATATAGTACAGGCAAAAAAAAAAGAATGGCTTTTAAAGTTGAGCTTAGGTTTTAAACTTTTCTTCCTTTTTATGTCTATTAGTTGTTTGTTGAGCTAATAACTTTTTGGGTTAACTGGTGATTTACTTCATGAATTTGTACATAACTTTCGATTTACCACCTATCCTTTTTTTATATAAGAAAATTAAGAATATGAACTTCTTTTTTTCGGCCAACCTTTAATGAAGATCAACAGCCTATAGAAATGTGTAACATTTCGGAGTGGGGATTGTTGTTCCTTGTCTAGTAACATTTTTCCTTAGAAAGTAAGATGATCCAACTTTTCCAGCCTTTAATATTCTTGGATGGATTCATTATAGTGTCCCATTGTGGATGTAAAGAGTCGTCTGTGGTCCTACTAGTACTATGAGGATGATGTTTCTTCATCATCAAACGGGAGAAACAGAATGGCTTTTAGCTACTATTGGTAGCCGCAGAAAATGATTAATGCAAATAATCACAATGCCATTTTTGATTCGTAATTCAGAGATTCAGATTTGAGGTTTAAGGTCGGCACTTAAGATTTTCGAGTCAAAATGAAGATAAGAAGTTCGGATTTGAAGTTTGAAGATAGAAGTTAAAATTTCTATGTCGAGTTGAATGTGTAAGAATGAAATGAAATTTCCCACTTCTAATTTGAGAATGCTTGTTGTATTATTTTGGAAATCTAGTCTCTTATATTTCATTATTGGATTGGAATCATTGTTCTTCACATTGAAGTTAAATGTTGAGTTGAGAGTTAATAAGAAAACATACGGGTCTTTTTCACACATCCGATGGGTCCTTTTTCTCTTTCAATCCAATCCAACCACTCAATCCCCCTTAACACAAATTCATGATATAATTTTATAGCTTAAAACGTTGTCTTTAGATTTTAACCACCAACACGATTAGCCAGCCTACTCTCCACTGTCGTTAACCAGCCAAGCATATATTTGGTATAATAATACTGTTTACCTTCCAATCGTACTTCAAATCTCATTAAATACCTTGAGCTTGAGGGATATTTTGCATTATTGCTTCTTTACAACCAAATTGAGAATCTCCTTTTTCTCCTCTATATATTTTATTTTGCATTATCAAACTGCAAGGAAACTTCTCCTTTTTTTTATGAGGTTAAAGAAAAGAACTTTGTTAAAAGGAGAGAACAATTATATAGAAAGACTCAAAAGAGATGGTATTGTTTGGAGTTGTACTTTTTTTTTTTTTTATAGTCAACCAAAAAGCATAGTCCAATTCTTCCAATCTACACTTATTAATCCCACCTTTCAATTAAAGCTAACTATGGCCAAACAAACACAAATGGACAAAGCAAATCTTAAACAAACAGTTGAAAACCAATTAGATATCAGTATAATGGTATTTCTCTTTTCGATGTTAAAAGAAGCGGTAAGTGTGAATTCCAGAGTCGACTATTCATAGGTCGATGCTTGTCGGGCTCCAATTGGGTATATTGTTGGGTTTACTTGGACCATATATTTGGGGTCCATTTAGGCCCATAATCACGGCCCAATGACGGCAGAGTTGTTGATGACACTGCCCAGTTGTTTCTTTGCATCTTCTGTGATCCTTGTCTTACTCACACGCGTTTTCAACCAATCAGCCAAAGCCACGCGTATCACAATCTCCACGGAGACGGAGACGTAACCGTTGATACGTGCTTTCTAACATAACCGGGCAGTTCGAAGCTTCGAAAGTCCTCGTCGTCTCTTGGTGCTCCAACTCCTCCGTTTCTCTGCTCGCTCTGCTTCGTACAGCTCAAGCTTCCTGTCGATTCGATTCGATTCCTTGACCTAGCTCGATTGATCCGACGGTCCAGAAGCTCCTCAAGCCATGTCCATGTTCAAGTTCTGGTAATTTTGCTTTTCGATGTTGGTTAGGGTTTATTTGTCCTAGCGTTGAATTCCGATGCCGAAGCTTGATTTTATGGCGTTTTCGTTCATTTTGCTATCTGATCATATATGTCGGTTTACAAATTTCCAAATTTTTTTTTTCTGCGAATTTGGTGTATTTCATGAATTGAATCGATTTGTGAAATTTTGGCAATTGAATTGATTTGTTTCTGCAATTATAAATTGGAAACTTCATGAATTGTGATGCAAGTAGTTTGATTGGTGTTGTGTTTTGGAGAGGCGGAAGGTTTAACCGTGGTTATATTCACAGGGGATCTCAGGAGGAACAAACTCAGCCGCGGCCGGAGGTTGTTACTCCTTCACAGTCATGGTACCCTCCATCTGTAGTTAACTCTCCAACCTCTTCTCGCCCTGGAACTCCAAGCAGCACTTCTTCTAGCAGTTTGAGCTACCAAAGGCTTACAGAAAAGGCACCGTCTCCATCACATGTTTCGCCCGCCGAAGCTGCCGGTGTTATTGCTGTTTTGAAGGACAAAAGGTAGGGATCTTGGTGCTACAAATATCTGTTCATTATTTAGAAATTATGGTTTTGCTGTTTCAGGGCTGATCAATTCTTCAACTTATTACTGATGACAATGTTCTTAGCTATATCGCCCCATATATAGGTTGTTATATATCTACATTTGCTGCTTCTTTTGTTTCAGATTGTACTTTAGAAATCTGGATATCCTTATAGAGTCCTTTCGTAATATACCATTCCTTGATGATTGTTTTGGATAGTTATAAGTTTTGTTTGAGCTGGTTATAAAACAAAGCTCAGAATTTTTGGATAGACTGAAGAATGTTGAAAATGACTTGATGACTGAATACAAGAAAGAAGAAACCTGGATTTATTTTAGGTGTACGGACAAGCTTAGAACTTGGGTTTTACATATCAAGACAGGATTTGTTCACACAATCATTGGTTTAATCAATCTTTGAAAGAGCATACTTGTTAAATCACATATTATTCAGTAAGTGACTCTGTTATTGCTTAGTCTGTATAATTGAGAGACTTATATTCTAAAAAATATCTATAAAGTTATAACCTTTCAGTTTTTATTGTGCATGCTTGAAGTCCATTGTATTGACTATGTCTCATGTCTCAGTGTCTTTAGTCGTGCAGAGATAACCCTCACAGATTACATACAATTCTTGTCTTATCTTTGTGCAGTAATCAGTAACTAATCATTATGTTTTCCTTATTAATATGTTTAGTGTTGATGAGCTACGGAAGCTTTTGGCTGACAAGGATGCATACCAGCAGTTTTTTCTTTCCCTCGATCAGGTCAAAATTCAAAATAATGTAAGTTATAACTTTTGCTGTTGTACTCTTGCTTTTTATGTTTCAAATGCTGCTGCGCACACGCACCCACACTGATATTAACACTTGATTTTATTTAGCAAATGCTTGGGAAGTTGATATCTTAACTATGATTGTTAGCATGATGTGGAGTTGCTTTGTTTCTGATACTTTTGAGTTTTGGGACATGTCTTTATTCTGTCTCTTATGTCTCTGCTGACAACATCAGCTACGAGAGGAGCTACGGAGGGAAACGCTGCAATTATCCAGTGAGTTATTTGTTCCATTTTCCGATCTACTTGTCTCCTGATGTTGAATTATATATACATGAGAAAACAAAGCTTAAATTTATCTTTGTCAAACAGGGGAAAACTTGGAAAAAGAACCACGCATGGTGGAACTTAGGAACCAGGTGAGCATTTACAATGCTTATTTTTTTCTCGTACTAGTTACAAACTTATTGTGTTGATCACTGAACCTCCTCTCCCATTTTTTGGTGTCCACAGTGCAGAATAATTAGAACAACCGAGTTGGCCGCTGCTCAGGAGAGGCTAAATGAGCTTGAGAGGCAGAAAGAAGAAACTTTGAAGCAATATTCCCCTTCTTCTCTTCTCCATAGGCTTCAAGGTATGCAGTAATGATAGTTTGAAATTGTGCAGTAATTTATAGGATTCTGTATTGCTAAGGCAGCAATATGCCATTTCTTACAAAATTGCATTACGCATGAATCACAATCGAGTTTTTTGGTACATGAAATGTTGTTTGGCCGTGCAGAATCGATGAATAAGACAGAGGAAGAATCCGAAAACCTGCACCAGCAGCTCATTGATAGGGAGGTTGATCTTGGGGGTTTTGTGGAGAAGTACAAGAAGCTTCGTACGACTTACCACAGGCGAGCACTTGTTCATCTTGCCGCAAAAACTTCTTCGATTGGATGAACTTGTTATGATAAAAACATGTACACGTTTTAAACAATAACTCTTATTAGAAAAAGTTGAAAAGAATACATTTGATGGTTGCTTCTTGTGGCTCTGTTTGTGCGTACCATTTTGGCGATCTATTTGTCTTCTCATACAAGCATTCAATTTTGATTGTAATTCTGTGTATAAGCATAATGTTTTTCCCTATTTGGGTTTTGATAGCTTTCAAATTTGATCAAAATAGTGCACATAATATGAATCCATATCATCAAAACAACGACTACGCACATAAAATCTTTAATCTTTTACAACATAATTGCAGTAACTCAACCTAAACCAAACAAGTGGAATGCTATTCCCCCAGCTCCAAGCGATCCAGCTCCTTCTCCCACTTGAGCCCTAACATTTGGCGACCAAAAGGAACCATGAGATTATACTGGAAAACCTTATTGTTGATGTGCTTGACCTGCAACTTCAAAGCCTCAGAAGTTTCAACCCATTTTGAGTGGTCATTTTTATTTGCCCAAGCCTTCTTCAGAGCCAGCCTCCACTCAGATACCTGGCTCCTTATCTCCTTGTTGAGCTCGACCCACCGCGGTGCACATCCATTTTTGGATAGAATTCTGTACAGAGTGTCCTCAGCTGGGTCTGCATGAGGGTTTCTAGTTAAGTTGAGGGGCTTCCCTTTTCCTGGTAAATTCTCAAACTGCCCCTCTTCCATTGAATGCCATATTCTTTGCTCAACCACATTGATTATATCTGTTTCTGACCTGCCCAGTGCCCACCATCCCAAAATTCAAAAATTATGATCATAATAAGAAAAACCCAAAATTAGCAGACAAAAGAAAATTCGGGTTTGGTGGACCTGATGTTGTTGCGCTGACCACGAAGCTCAGGAGGGAGTTTACTGTCGTTGACGGCGTCTATAACCGACGATAGACGGTCTAGCACTGGCTTCTTCTTCTCCGCCTTGTCAGATTTACTAGACGACGATGACGACGATGATGATTGCCGTCTCGGTTGGGACCCACCATGGACGACGCTGATAACCGCTGGAGATGAATCGTACACCGTTGATCTCAGAACCAGAGACGACAACGACGAAGACACTATTGTTCTTCGCGCGAGGCGGGTCGCCATGGCTTCAGTTCAGACCAATTCGGACCACTCTTCTTCCAGCTCCTCTCCACTTCTTCGCTTTTGGTAAGCTCGAGGAAAAACAATTATAAAAAGATAGATCAGCGTATCTATATAAAGCGTATAGCCGTGCGGCTGTACTATTTATAATAAAAAAATTTAAAAAGGGCCCAGTAATGCCGCCTATACTCTTTTTTATATTTAAAAAAAATTAGGAGTCTAGCCGACCGGCTATACTCTTTATAAAAAAATATTTTTTTTAAAAAATGACCCCAGTAAAGCCGAACGGCTATACTCTTTTTTTGAGAAAAAATATCCCGAGTAGAGCCGGACGGCTATACCGTTCGTTTAACAAAACACTCGGTATAGCCGCACGGCTATACTATTTATATAAACAAAATAGCCGCCTGGCTCTACCCCCCGCTTCGCCACGTGTCAAAACCGTAGAGCCGGGCGGCTACACGATTTCTATTATTAAAAAAATCCGAGTATAGCCGCGCGGCTATACTATTTATTATAAAAAAGGACCCTCCTGGCGCTGAGCCTCACCACGTGTCAAAAATAATATAGCCGCGCGGCTATACTATTTTTAATGAAAACCGAAGTATAGCCGCGCGGCTATACTTTTAAAAAAAAGGGAAGATCCGCCTGTCGCCCAGCTCGTAACCCGCCACATGTCAAACAAGTAGAGCCGTGCGGCTATACTATTTTTTAATAATAAAAACCGTAGTATAGCCTCTTTTGATTAAAATACACCCCAAGTATAGACGCGCGGCTATACCATTTATAGAAAAAGGACCCGAATGGCTTCTTTCGCCCGCTTCCTCAAGTGTAAAAAAAATATATCTGAACAGCTATGCGATTTTTTGATAATATAGAAACCGTAGTATAGCCGTCCGGCTATACGATTTTTATTATTTAAAAAAAAAAACCCACTACTGATACTGATAATCAAATAAAATGGGAACCAATTGTTTGAAGCTTAAACAAACGTGTGTCTCATTTACCAAAAACAGAGTTGCTTCCATTAGGGTTTAGGAGGAAACCATGAAAGATAATATACATTGATAAAACAAAATATAGGAGGAAACCATGAAAGATAATATACATAAAGAATGAGAAAGCATTTTTATAAACTCAAGAATCAAACCACTCTGCAGTTATCCCTGTGTACCTTCCCATCTTCTCAAGAACTTTTTCACGTAATAACTTTTTTCGACCAATTATAACATGTCACACGTAATAACTTTTTCACGTGTGAGTCTATAATTGGCTAGGGATAGCAAGGCAGTGCTATTCCCATTTCACAAAAAAAAGTTTTTGCATTCGCTCACTCCTACAACAAATTGAGCCTCGTGCAGTGGCGTTCTATTCAAGTGTCGTGTTGTGTGAACGTGATATTATCACTTCACATAAAACATAAGTTGTTATTGATTCATGAGGACTTTTAGTTCGAATGGATTTGAATATTTGCCCTTGCACTCGAGGTAAGTTTGAATCACTCCATTATGATACGAACAATCAATTAGGTAATTGCTAGCTATATATGTACAGTCAACTGAAAAATTCAATAACTAGCAATAATTTTTTGTTTCCTATATAGTGTTTCCCTATCAATACGTCTACACAATACAAGTATGTATGCCTGTTCTTGGCTATTGCTCACCATGCCTTGAACATCACTTATCCTTCCAGAAGAAGCAGACGCATATTTGTTCATCTAAGCAAATAACAAGAATTTCAACTCCATGCCAAGGCATGCCTTTTTTCCATTGTAGAGATACCAGTTAAGGCCAATTACAACCATATATTCCCCATGGTTGACTTCCAAACCGTCCATACCATATAGAGGGAATACATTTTGTAACCACCTGTTATTGTCTAACGCGATTATTATGTCAATTAGCATTTAGTTATAATAATTGATGTAATAAGTATATATATATATTGTCCAGCATTAGCTCACGTGACGTTAGCATCAATTGTGTTAAGCTAATTATATATGATAATCTTGATGAACATATTGTCTCACAAACATTTGATTCACCGAATTACAAGTTCAAACGAAAAGTTTCCAAGAGAAAAAAAAGTTACATAAGATAAGAAGTAAAAAAGTAGAAAGAAAAAAAAAGTACTAATTATATTTAATTAGTAGTGGCCCCCATGGCCATTATCAGAGTGATCATCAGTATCTGGTTTCTCGCACATTGGAGTGGTATAAAAGAATGGATCAATTGTGTATTTGACCAAATCTCTATACATCAAACTGGGCCTATTGAGCTTCACCCCAGTTCGTCCACCAGCAAAATTGGTCAGAATGTTACACGTGGCGTCTGGGGAAGACACCAGCCTCACTGAGCATAGCTTGGCTTTGAGTTCTTTGCCGTTGATGTTCTTGTTTATGATCAAGTTGAATTGGCCCTTCTCGTCCGTCAGATCGCTTCCGTAGTACACAACCCTGCTTCTCTCATCCATGCATGTCACAGACACCTTCCCACCTGCATTCATATAATTAATTCATTAATCAGTGACAACAAGTACGTACATATATTAATTACTCGTGACTTCACAACACATCAACGGATTAACAGTCATTTACGCACGCATCAGCTTACGACAACTTACAAGGAAGGATTTTGATACATACCTTTGATGGGTTTGGCACCATGAACCCATTCATTCCAACCTTGGGTGCAATCTTGGCATAGTACTTTCCCACCTACATGGATGGTTTTGATTTTGGATTCCTCATAGTTAGAAGCATCAGCTGTTTGGGTGCAACCCATTACAATCAATAATACTGCAAATATCAGCATCGCCATACCTCTCATCTCTCTTAATTAATCTCTATCAAATTCTCTCTCCGTCTCTAATTAAATTGAGGAGGAAGCACATATATAGGACACATAATGGGTTGTAGTTGGGTGGAATGGAAGGGCACTACTTGGGACGTGCATTCCACTTAGGATATGCAGATTGTTAAATCATGTACCAATTTTTTTTAATAATATGAAGGTCATCTTTTCAATTATCTTTATAAATTATTCAAGACAACCAGCTTAATTTGAATAAAATAGAAAGTTTAATTATTCAGATTGGGAGCCACGGAAGCATGAAGGAAGACTTTCGTCGTTTTTTGATTGGGGAGGAGCAGAGGTTGAAGTTGAAGTCTATTGAGAACAACAAATCAAGGATTGTCGTTGTTAAAACGAGCAAAGGCGACAATAATAATTGTAGTGGCAGCTTGCATGAGGTTTTGCACGACAATGCGGTCATGAATTTGATCAAGGACACCAAGGCTGCAATGGAGATCAGGGCTTACAAGGAGTTTTTGGACATGGTATCGAGCAATTCGGATCGAGCGTGTTATGGTGCGAAGAGCGTGGAGAATGGCGCATGAGTTGATGGCCATCAAAACGCAGTTGATCACGGATGATTTGTTTGAGAGTGCAGAAATCGAGACAAGGCATAAAGTATGTAGGGTTGGTGAAGTCGGTGAAAGAGGCGGGAGGGAAGGCAATTGTGTTTTCGGCAAAACATGTGGCCAGAGTGGAGCTGGCCACCACTGCCATTGCCGCAATTTTGAGGTTTCCCAGGATCTTGATGATGGTTTCGTAACATAAGAGCTTTCATATGATATGTAGGGTTTGTTCATTTCAATCAAGAATTTTGTTATTTTATTGACAACAAAAAAGTACACTAAAAATATAACAAACAAATTGGATCAAGCTCCAAACTCACTATATGATTATCACAAATGACTTCATACAAACATGGCCCCTAGTAACAAGAAGAATGGATAATTAAAAACACAAAACTTGGGACTCTATTTTGTTCTGCAATTGTAACATTTACAGAAACTAGACAGCGAACCCATCAAGCAATATACGTAGAAGTCCACAAATAACTTCAAATAAAAATAAAAACTCTTGGCAAGATGCGCTCCTCTGCTACAATGTCACAGCGTATTTTCTTTTCCAAAACTGGTTGTGCTAAAGCTGCGTATATCCTTAAGACCTTAGAGTAAGCCAGCTGATTTAAGAGCACCTTCAAAAGCTTCTTCAGTATTCTGAACCTGTTAACGCAGCAGCAACAAGAAGACAGCAATTAGATACAATAGTTTACAGTTATTTATCTCCCCAATAAGATATTGATAAATTTTGGAACTTATGAAGACTCAAACTTCCTAATGTATAAAATTTGAAGTTTCCAATCCTTTCCTATCAAACAATAAAAAGTTACTGAACTTTTGTTTTTAGAAGAACACGGAGGACTCAATTTTCCATGAACAAATTCAAAGTTAAAGCAGGATGAGGTGCAAGATTATTACCTCTGTTACTGGGGAGTTGAAATACTGCTCAATCTTTGACATGATCAATTCATCCCAATCACCACAAATCAAGTTAAACACAGCCCCTGCACGATTACACATGCACATCGCTCGGTCAATGTTTCCATTTCACATTAGTAACTCCAAATTTACATAGCAATGTAATATCAGCATACTACCTATTTTGTTAGATCAAGAGAGTAATATAATATACCAAAAACATAAACAGCTATTTTGTTTCCTTCTTCAATGAAACATGATCAAAGGAGATGCTGTGCGCCACATATTTCCTAATTAAATAATAGGTCCAACAACTGACAACTCTATTACATGGAAAGAGCCCAAATATATACGAAACAGAACACCAAAAGACAAACTTCGGAATGAGAAACTTACCCTTGCGACCAAAACGCCCTGCCCTTCCAATTCTATGCAAGTACACCTCATAATCAGGCTCTGGGTCATGTGTCCTGGGGCCACTTGTGTATTTGATTGGGAGATCATAATTGACTACACAATTAACCTACAAAAAGGTATCATGTCAGCGTGTAAATCTTGTAAGGCATGTCAGACAGAAGGGGAAAAGAATGGAGAGAATGTGAACCTGCTGTTGGTCAAAGCCTCGAGCGAGTAGGTCAGTTGAGATAAGAACTTGGGTTAATCCATCCTTAAACTCTTTGACTATTTTGTCTCTATCTTCAACAGTGAGAGCACCTTGAATAGTAGTAACCGCATAACCATCTTCAACTAGTGTTTGATGCAACATTCTTGCGCTGTTTTTTGTCCTTACGAATATAATTCTCTGTCCCAAGTTCTCTCCCAGTTCAAATATTTTGCTTTTGATGATTTCAATCTTGGTCAATTCATCAGGACAGTACACCTTGTACTGCTTTACACCCTCCAAAGATAGCTCTTCTTTCTTTACGAAGAGTTTATTACCACCGCCTTTGATCACTCTTGAAACAAAATTTGTGACTATTTCATTAAATGTAGCAGAAAACAAAAGCACCTGACAACAAATGTGACATAAGGTAGTTAGTCAATCACTACTCCCTACGATTTTTTAAAAATATTTTGAGGAGATATTCTGAAGACAACACAATAATTTAATCACACGAACATTCCCTGTTGAAACAGCAGTCAATGTGCACACCATAACCATTCCTTTATTTCCACTACCAGCAACGTTAATTATCATTACTAAAGATGTCCAACCATAAAATTCACAGTAGTAAAGAATCTTCAAGAAGAAACAGTACTGAAACAAATAACATATGGATAAACTCTCTTATGAAAGTACCTTTGCAAACTAGCTGAACTTTAATATTTTTATCGTCAAACCACTGATGAGAGTTTTATAAAGTGGAAACTGATTCAAATACTAGTATTTACCCTTAAACAAAGGTGTTGCAACAATAAGATTGAATAATGTGGGAACTAATTCCATACTAGCTTTGCTGAACCTTAAAAACAAAAGTGCTCTCATTAATAAGATTTTAAAAAGTAGGAACTAATTCCCATACTAGTTTCGTTGAACCTTAAGCACAGGTGTTTTCAATAATAAGATATTGGAAAAAATCATGAAATAAAATATACAGAAACTACGAATTTGACGCAATAAAATATACATTAAACCTTAGGCGCAATAAAACTTTAAAAATAAATTTGACGAACCTGGCAGTGAGGGCTAAATCTCTCTATATCCTTCTTTATCCTTAAAGAATCATCCTGAAAGCCATCCTGCACAAAAGTATTTAGCGACTTAATACATAAAAGCATAAATCATTGCTAGCCAATCATTTGCAGTAGATTGATACACCACTTAATGCTTGAAGAGAACAGACAGCAAGGGATGCTCAAAGCACACATGCTTAACCAACTTATACCCTTAAACCACAGGTCTAGTCATATCACATTACCATAATAAAATAAAAGACCCTAGATATATCGTCCATGAGGCTAATTTTGTTCTCATTAACTGATTGAGGTGGTATTACACGCTTAGAAAACATACAATATCGTACAATCCAGAATCCAGATAACGCAGACAAGGTAACCATGAACTTTTAAAAAATTAATCAAATCTAGTGGCATGATATGATTACCTTGGCCAACATGTAATCAGCCTCGTCAAACACAAGAATCTTCACACGGCTTACGCCCAGCTTCTTGATAGACATCCATTTCTTAATTGTACCAGGGGTTCCGATCACAATTTGTGCTGATACTGGTGCTCGAGATTGAATGGACGGAGCACTCGTCCTCTCCGTTGGGACAGCACACTCCGCTTTTATCCCCGTGTACTTCCCCATCTTCTGAAGGACCTCCATATTCTGCCACATTCACTTACCACCATCAATCCTCTAGTCTAAAAAGCTCAGCTATATTCAATTTCCAAAACAAAGAAAAGAGCCTTTCTTTCTTTCTTTTAAGTAAATTGTATATCATTCACCTATAATTTCTATTCAAATTAATAAAAGAACAACAATTGGAGTAACAATCTAAGAAAAGAATGAAACTTTACCTGAATGGCCAACTCTCTGGTGGGGCAGATACAGAGCGCCTGAGGAGCTTTAACATTGGGATCGACCCGGCTGAGCATCCCAAGCACGAAACAAGTGGTTTTGCCCGAACCATTGTGGGCCTGAGCAATAAGATCTTTGTGGGGAGGGGTTAAAATCATGGGCAAAGTGATTGCCTGGACTTTACTGGGCTTCTTGAACCCCATCTCTACATACAAGCCCTTCAGCACCTCTGGCGATAGATTCAGATCCTCGAAGCTACTCGCCGACGTGTACGGCGTGTCGCCGGTCGTAACCTACATCGAATTAAATCCCCAAAATCATTAACAAAATCAACCAATAACCCTAGCCCTACTGCAATTTGAATCAAAACCCTAATTAAAACAAAACATTGAAAATTTCAGAGAGAGAATCATACGGCGCTAATATTAGAGTCTTCGGGGTCGTCGAGGAACTTGTTCTCGGTGATCTTCAATTCGGCAACGTTCACTTCCGGTTCGGAAGTAGACGGCGCGTCATTTTTCTTCTCGGGCTCCTCGGGAGGGTCGTCCTCCTCGTCAGCCCAGCGCTTTGACTCCGGTTTCACCGGCGGTGGGGGAGCACTGGTGGCCGTATCGGACGACAAGTTGTCGTTTGGTTGCGCCGCCGTTTCGATGGTGGCATTGACTGTGTCGGCGGAAGCGTCAGTCTCGGCCATGTCGTGCGATTCTATAGAGAGAGAGAGAGAGCTAGCTTTGGATCGGTCGAGTAAGAGAGTGGTGAGAAAGTTGGAGGCTTCAGTGTAGTGTGCGAGGAGGTTTATATAAGAGTCGGGTTAGCTTAATACTGACGTCCGGGTTTAGCTTAGTAGTGACGCGGTAACAAAACAACGGTACTATTTTTATTTCCCAGTTTAACTAGGACTCTTTCTCCGACCTTCAAAATTTCTACAATTAATTACCAAATTAAAGCTGCCGCCAAAAGGAACTTACGCAATTAACTAATTCCACTTTATTTTATTTTTTAAAGATCATAATTTGAAAAATCTGCATACTAAAATTACTAAAAAAATTAGGTTTGGATATAAAAAAAAAATTGGTACTTTATTTCGCATCAAAATTCTTTATTATTATTATTATTATTTTCCAGAAATGGACTGCAGATCAACTATATATTTATGGGCTTATGCAGAGTTTCAGCCCAAGTGAACCTGAGAGCATTCTCCATGGGCCACCCCAAAGCTCCTAGCCTAATTTATCTAGAGAACAAGTTTTGAGCACTCTCAAGTGGTTGTTGATTTTTAGAAGGTGATAGATTTGACGATGATAAAAGAGACACAGGAGCAGATGTCCCTTCCTCCTTTTTCGTATTACCCATAAAAAAGAAAAGGAACCCATAAAACTTTTGTAAGATGTTAGAATATATGTAGAGGGCAACAAGTTCAGTCCAAAAATAAGAAAATCACAAGGATTTACAAGAATTAAGTTTTGAATTGAAAGAGCTAGTAAATCTACTCCCACATCAACTTACGAAATTAAAGCTTTTGATGCAAACCCAAAATCTAAAAGAAGGGCACGAATTCATGTAAAAAGATAAATTTGATTTACGAAAATATTATGATTGCTACAAGTGACAAATCACATTATGTTGTCAGCAAATGTGCGAAATATGTTACTTTTGTTGAAGAATATAAGTCTCATATCCGAAACTTGACTAAATAAAATACAATATATAATGAATGGTTCCACTATTAATATCACTGAGATCTTTTGTGATAAAACTTCACACTTACTGGGGTTTGTAGGTGGTTAAGTAGGGAACAAGTGAGCCGCTGGTCCATCTCTTTGAAATTTAACAACCTCTCTTAAATTACTCTTTGAACTGTAAGATGGAAATCCTCTTTTATTTTTATTTTTTTGTTATGCTGCAGAATATTTTCTGTGAAAGCAAAGCATTCAACAAAGAGGGTGCGAAAAAAGAGAGAGTCAAAATGGTACTTTGTTGTCGTGTGAAATGTACAAATATAGAGTGGTAGCTGCAATAGCAAAAGTGGCTTGCACAACAAAAAGCCATCCTATTGGCAACTAACTCCCTCCCAATACCATGGCCCTTCTAAAACCCTTTTTTATATTAAAAGCTAAAGTTGCCGTCCATAAAGCACATTTTTTTTTTTTCGATTTCAATTCAAATGCGAACCTAAGCAAATCTTACAAAGGAATATACTTCCTTGTCATGCATGATGTGTTTAACGTGGAGGTATGTGATTGTCATCATCATAAAAGTCCCCATCCATTTCATCTTCTTTTGAAAAGAGTGGAAAGCTTCCTTCATATATACATTTGATTTGAAGATGTATGCATTTTAGGGTTTGGTCTATATATATATATATATATATATATGTAAAGAAAGACTGCTCTTTTGTAGTAAATGATGTTCAACAAGAAAAGCAATCTTATTTTATTGGAATTTACATGGCTAGTTAGTCAAGATTTATTAAAGAATTTGGTTGATGGAAATTGCAAAACGTCTTGAGGATATTATGCTTTTAAATACGCAATGTAATGAGGCAGATTAAATGGCCAAGGCAGGGAATTAGGAAGAAAGACAATCCATGAAGAAATCTCTCTCTCTCTCTCTCTCTCTCTCTCTCTCTCTCTATTAAAATTAACTAATTTTGTATATTAAGAGTTTTTAGAAAAAACCTCACTCACACGAGAAAAAACTTCCCTATCTTTCTTTAATTGTTTTTGTCTCTATATCTCTCTCATACTCTAACAAGTGAAATGAGGAGAAAGATTAAGAAAATGAGACAATGAAACAGAGATAGAGAAGTATATCTCCGTCCATATGTGCATGAGTAGTTATGGTTGATTTTGAACTATGTATTTGCTTAATCAATCTCATATTGTGAATTTCATTGATACATGCATGAATAATTATGAATTCACACTATGAATTATTGAGCCTCACATGGTAGTTACATTCCATATTTCTACAATTTAGAATTTGGGTTTAATGACATGACATGTCAATAACATATAATTGAGGGTTTGTGAAGACGAAGAAGACTTGACAAGAACTCTCGGTTTCATCCAACCCCCTCCATCTAAAGCTCCACAATTGATTTGTTTTAGGTCGCATTGGAGTTGAGCTGGCTAGAGTTGTGACTTTTTGCTCCATGTCAATTTCCACATTTGCACCCACCAACCAAAAAATAAAAAAAAATAAAATTCTTAGTATTTTCGCGGGCTTTTCTTACGAAAGGGTTGCTTGTCTTTTTTCTTTTTGACAGAATGAAAGGGTTTCTTATAGTACAAACATTTTATACTTCACCTTCCACAACTTACATATGATTAGCATTACAGCATGCACAATTCAAGATTTCAAATTAAAGATTATAGCTTTACCTTAAAAACAAACAATCAAAAGAGGTTAGATCTCAATTACAAAAGTTGGCTTCTGTTTCGATTCAAAAACTCTTTGATACTTAATAAATATTGTGAAGTTAATATGAGATGTGAGCGCTAATTGAACGACACTTGTGTCGACCAGCACTCACATGGATGATTATTATTTGATCGATTGGTTGGCACTTTCATCTCGCAACTTATGATCCTACTATCTTGAATAGATGATTAAAAACTCTTGAAATTTATAGTAATTTTCAAGATTAAAAAACATAATTATTATTGTGGAAAAAAAATGGTACTTTATCTATGATTGTCGTCTGACATCCTGAAGTACGGCTAACATTTCCCTTTCGCTATAATCTACACCCCAATTTTCTTTTACGATCACAATCCCACGCGCAAGAAGAGCGTGTGTCTCACACCGGCCAACAGTTACGAGCGTACCGACTCGGGCTCGTGGCTTTCTTCGCTGGTCGTCTAACGGTCAAAAAAAGCGTGCTGAATACGCAGCGGGCCGTACGTGGACTGACCAACGCAGTCTTGTCACCTGGAAAATCGGTCATTGCCTTTTCGCTATTTCCATCCATCTTTTTACTCCTTCAATTAAAATTTCAGATGAAACCAATTTCTCAACGTATGACAATTACAAACACTTCTGCATGTACATAATTACCCTTACGCCTTGCACTCATTTATCCCTTCTTCTATGGCTACTAGCCGTAATTGAAGGGTAAAATCGTCTTTTTAGCCGTTGTTAATCTGCTGGGGTGCCCAACTCATTTCTCATTAAACTAGTTCCAAAGTTCTGTTTAAGCAGCAAAGCCTCCCTCTGTCTCTCTCTCTCTCTCTCTCTCTCTCTCTCTCACTGCTTCTGACAGTCTCCCTCTCCCTCAATGCGCAAAAGCAAGAAAAACCAGCACCACCTCGATCCTCGCCACTAAATTTTCCCTCTCAGGCAACTCAAACGCACCGTTTCGCAGAAATGCGGGTCTTCAAAGCTCCGATCTTGGCCTCCGTCGCCGTGCTGCTGTCTCTCTCTGTTGTCTACTGTGGCTTGCCGGCCACCTTTCTTTCTCTAGAACGGGCCTTTCCACCGAGTCACCGAGTCCAACTCGACCACCTCCGAGCTCGGGACCGAGTCAGGCACGCCCGGCTCTTGCAAAACGTGGCGGGCGGCGTTGTCGACTTCTCAGTCGAAGGCACCTCCGATCCCTACGTCGTCGGGTAATTTTATCATCTGGGTTATCTTTAATGTTCTTGAATGAAGCTTTTAATATGTTTGTGTTAATGGGTTTGTCTCAAATTGGTATATATTCTTGTGTGAGTTGAGTTTTCTTCTGGTTCTTTGTTAATGCTTTTTAATTGGATAAGCATTTGTGTACACGGGTGTTTATTTATTTTGTCCTGTTTCCTTTTCTAGCTCCGTTTGGTTGATGAGAAAGTGGAAAAAGGAAAGAAAAACAGAAACAAAAAGAAAAAGGCTTGAGTCTTGTTAATTCTTGCTGTTTCGGTTCCTTTACAAATGAGTTCTTGTTCCGTACTTTCTTAGCGACCAAACGGAGACCCGGTGCTTGATGATTGATGGGTTTTTAGAGTACGCAATTTGAAGAAATATATAATTTGTTTTAAATAATTTATGTTAAAAACGTTGACTAAGTTTGGCTTTTTGCTGTTTGCCTCTGGGTGTTGTTTTCAATCAGGGTCGATGGATCTTTTGTGTATGTATCTTTTTCTTGTTTCCATTCAGTTCTCTTCTGTTTTTTTTCTCTCATTGAGATAGAGCATCATGGGCACCTTTCTGGTCCAGTGTTGTATATCAAGTTAATGACTTTTGTTCATCTTCGATTTTTCTATATTGGTTTTTATCCAGGCTTTATTTTACCAAAGTGAAATTGGGCTCTCCGCCAAAAGAATTCAATGTTCAGATTGATACTGGAAGTGACATCTTGTGGATTACCTGCAATTCCTGCAGCGATTGCCCCCAGTCTAGTGGACTCGGAGTAAACTTCTGCTTCTTTTTCTTGCTTTGTGTCATTCTCATAATCTTGCTGAGTAAAGAGACAATTCTAAGCTTAACTATCTAATGTTCCATGTTTTACAGATTGAGCTCAATTTATATGATTCTGCCAGCTCGTCAACTGCAGGGCTGATCCCCTGTTCAGACCCAATGTGCACCTCCTCATTTCAAACTTCATCAACCGAATGCTCTCGTCAGAGTAATCAGTGCAGTTACACTTTTCAATATGGAGATGGAAGTGGAACAACTGGTTATTACTTATCAGATGCGCTATATTTTGACATGATTCTGGGGCAGTCTTATATTGCTAACTCTTCAGCATTCGTTGTTTTCGGGTGAGCTGTTTTAACTTGTACTGAGATGATGCGTGGATAAAAATGTGGAATGGAAACCAACCATTGACGAAAATAGGAGAAAAGCGTGAAAGAGGGAAAAAGAAAAAGAATAGTAACTATCTATGAAGATTGTTGTATTTTTCTCAATAAATAAAATAAAAATTGTTGTCTATGGGAGTATATAGCTTATCCATAGTTACTATAAATTTTGAAATGGCATGGTTGACAGGCCTCACCACTTAGCAGTAATAGTGACTATGCTCCTTTAATAACGATAAGTATGTCATGTGCCAGAACAACAATAATTAATTATGCAGAATTTCTCTGATTATAAGAGTGGTGTGTGTTTTTTAATAACCTGTTGCATAATCATAAAACTTTTCTGACTAAACAAGAGTAATGACACATCTTATATCATCATAACTTTTTAAATTTGCCTTTAGATGCCTACATTAATGTTCATGTTGTTTCTGTTGATTGAAGCTTATTTCCTTGGCTGATCGTGTTGCAAACAGGTGTAGTACCTATCAGTCTGGGGATTTGACTAAGACAGATAAAGCTGTGGATGGGATATTTGGGTTCGGGCAAGGGGCTTTGTCTGTTATATCACAGTTGTCATCTCGAGGGGTAACTCCCAAAGTGTTCTCTCATTGTTTGAAGGGAGATGGCAATGGAGGGGGTATACTTGTTCTTGGTGAGATTTTGGAGCCAAATATTGTTTATAGTCCCCTTGTCCCGTCACAGTATGTCTCTATCCCGTTGGAATTTCTCTTATTTATTTCTGGTTGTAATCTTTACTATGAAACTTTGAATTTTATGAAGTGGGAAGTTTAAAGATACAAGTATAACCCAGTTTAGGTTATTTTCGTGCCTTTGTTTTGCTATATCTGTACGCACAATTTATTTGGCCACTGATGGACCTTGAATATGAAATTAATTTCTACACTAAGGGTTAGATGTTCTAACTTAACATTGAGTCATGTCACTTTTGGCTTTTTAAACTTTTAGTTCTTAGCTATTTGATATTAGCACGGAGATTATTTTTGAGTCTGCATGGTTGGAATAAGAGGGTTACTATCAGTCCACCGACAAGGAATATAAGGATTACCTACTGCAGCTCAATTTCTGTTGTGAAAAATGTCTTAATTCATTCCTATTCTGCTCAGACTTGATAGGGTTCATCTTCATTCATCCCCATCATATAATGCTTTGTTTTCTATTTAGATGATGTATTATTGTTTCACTGATTCGGGCCAGTTTGGAGACTCATCAGGCAGATTGCTCGTTTGGTGTGGGCTGGGGGGAGGGGGATGCCAACTACAACAGTTTTTACTTCAGATATTTTCTTTTAATTGTAAAAATTGAATTACTTATGTGCAACCTTATTTTCTAGATTTCATGTCACTACATGTTTACTTTTGCTGTAATGTAATGTTCACTATTAATTGAAAATTTTCATGAGTTTCTATTTTTTTATTATTCAGCTAATGCAACTGAGTCCTAATTTACTATTTTCAGGCAGCATTATAATTTAAATCTGCAAAGCATTGCTGTCAACGGGCAAATATTGCCAATTGATCAAGCAGCCTTCACCACATCAAACAGCCGAGGAACTATTGTTGACTCAGGAACAACTTTGACATACCTTGTTGAAGAAGCTTATGATCCTTTTGTTAGTGCTGTAAGTTTATTCACTTGGTTTGGTTCGATGATTCACTTAATTATATTCATCTTTAGCATTGGGATGAAACTGGTCATTTTGGTAATGGGTTATTCATCATTAACCTTATGTCTGGGTTTATGATGAAATTTCATGGACGAAGCTCCCATTATTAAGGCACAAAATTAAACTCACTTCCCATTGTGACTTCCTTTTCTGTCTTCTCCATTCATTTCATCTCTCATTCTAGTTTCTGTCTGGGGCCAACTTGACTTTGATGTTGTTGTGCAATATCTGCTCCTTCCTTTCTATTTGAGTTCAGACTTCCTTTTAGTGAATATATAGCATGGGAGCAATCAGCATTGGGAGGAACATAATGGTGGTTGTGTTTGGTCTGAACAAGAGTATTTTATTATTAAAATAAGATATCTTCTCCTTATTAAACGCTGATTTTGTGTTCGGATGTGTAGATAACTTCAGCTGTTTCACAATCTGTGACTCCCATCATTTCAAAAGGAAACCAGTGTTATCTTGTTTCCACCAGGTTGGTTCTATCTCTGAATATTTGTTAAGTTCCCTCTGCAGAAAAGCTATGGAGGGTGGGCATAATAGTGGCATGTTTATCTCTCTTTTTTATTATATATATATAATATAATATAATATAAAAACCTGAATGACATTTAGGTCCATGTTATGTTTCAGTTTGGCTGAGGTATTTCCTCCAGTTAGTCTAAACTTTGCCGCTGGTGCATCAATGGTGTTGAAACCCGAAGAATACCTCATGCGTACTGGTTCTAGTGTAAGTTGTTCCTCCGTCTCCCTCTGTAAAAGTTCTTATTTAAAGTCATTGCATTAGACATGATTTTTGCAAATTGCATGGCATAAGTGTAATGAGTCATTCTATTGTTACAGGAAGGTGCTGCTGTGTGGTGCATTGGTTTTCAGAAGGTTCAGGGAGGGGTGACAATTTTAGGAGGTTAGACCCTGAATTTAGTCTGGTTATTAAATTTTTATGGACAAAAGTTTACTGATATTGGTTGGAGGAAGGAGCAGTTTGCTCGGAGTCTCAATCAAGTCATATATGCATCTGCGGTCTGTAATGAGTGTTCTTTTAATCCATTGAATTTGATTTATAAAACTTCATACAATAAGACTTTTTGATGAATAACTCAGTTTTAGAGGCACGTTTAAAAAAGCAGAGCAAGGATTCAGGCTGTGCCTTTAGGTCTGACTCTGAGTGCATAAGAAGAAAAGGAAAAAGGAAGGGGTTTGAGCTCACCAATAAATTCAAGTGCAATGCTCGCATGACATACTGTGCATATCTTCAGTGTTCAAAATGTCTAAAGAATCTGTCATGTACTCCAGCATTTAACTTCCTTCCCTACTCAAACAGAAATGTGTTGGCTTTTCTTGAATCCTCTTTAATTTTTCCCATTGCATTTATTTTTTTTAGAAGCTTATTTATGCTGGGGTTTATGCTAAGTAATGTATTTTCTGGTCTACCTGGCCGTGCACAATGCAATGTCTTCTGAGCACTTTGCAGTTATTTTTGTACAGTTTAATTTACTGATATATGTGCCATCTTATGACCTTTTTTGTTTCTTCACTTGCAGATCTTGTTCTAAAAGATAAGATATTCGTGTATGATTTAGCTCATCAACGGATTGGATGGGCTAACTATGATTGTAAGTTCAATTATGAGTCCATATTTTTAAGTTCCCCTCAGCACCTATGTCATATTTTGAAAATTTCTCTTTTTCAGGCTCATTGTCTGTAAATGTCTCTGTAACTTCTAGCAAAGACGAGTATATCAATGCAGGACAGCTGAGTGAGAGCAGCTCATCAGGAGACATGCTATTCAAGCTGCTAACAACAGGAATTGTGGTTTTCTTGATGCACATATTGGTCTTTGTGGAGTTCCATTTTCTGTAATTTAAACCTCAGATTTCGATTCTCTTTTCGAAGTGTATTGGATCGGCTGATCTTTATTAATAGTGATCAGTGGGCCTTCTGCTGTTATGTGTATTGCCAAGCGCCAGGGGTCACAACAATGTATATCATCAGTATGATGTGCTTCTGATTTGTTTGAATGGGGGGAACCATCTTTCTTCTGACTTGAAGGTTTGCTGTCAGGGTCGCCATCCTCAAACGGTAAAATTTTCTTTGTACCATCAACTTGTGGCCGGTGGAAGCACAGCAAGCAATTGTAGCTAATGCATCTTGATGTAGCTAGGCATATAGAAATTCTGTATGTTGTCCGAGTCAAATGTCATTTTTGTTTACTATTTTTTCTTGATCATTCCAAGCTGTTCAATTTGTACAGAGCTGAAACAAAAAAAGTTTCAGCGTTTCTTCTTCTTGTTGTCACATGTTTTTTCTCAGAGAGATTAAGAAGACAGTTGACTGTTGTTGGGTGCAAATGTTGGAGTTGGAGACAACTCAAAAGTATTTTGGGCATTTGTGTGAGTTTTGTAGTTTTGATGATGATTAAATTTGAACCCCAAACAAATTATTTAATATGGACTTGTTTTTGATGAAGCACAAGTGTTATGACCCAAAAGGAAAAGACCCAAATGTTCTTTAATTTCTATACATCATGTGCCCCATGCAGTTTTGTCACAGCTTGATAGCTGTAGGTCCTTGTACGGTACCATATAACTTCCTCATCTAAATGTAATTGTAAAGTGATATTTTAAGCAATGCAAGGAAAACTAGTGTTGGTGATCGGTAATCTCTGCCTCTTTCATCACGCGATGAAGTTATGTAGACCGGTTAAAATTCGTTATAAAGTTCTTCATCTCACGGACAATTTCTTTTCGATTACTCATTCTAATGAAGTTAAATGCACTCGTTATATGTAAATTTTTCTCCTAGTCATAAAATAAAACCAAATACCAATTGAAAATAACAAATAAATAGGAGAAAATAAGTGAGCAGTGAGGATTGTGTCCGTGAAAAAGGGCGTTCCTTGGGTTAAAATTCTGGTTGTGAAAGATGCCGATAATCCCTGTGAAGAATTGTCTTTTCTGTGAATATGGTGCGTGAAGCGTTTTTCGTAGCTTTGAAGCAGTCTCATAAGCTCTTGGGCCACGTGGCATTCTTCATCCACACGTGTGACCTATTTTCATGGTTCTAGTCTTGGTGGTCTGATTAGGAGGAGCACAATTTTATTTAGTTTTTTTTTTAATTTCTAAAAAATAATTGTCATTATTCCTTTATTATCTCCCAATTATTATAGATTAGTTTGACATCATATCTAACTCAACTCAACATCAAAGTTCTTATAAAAATAGCTACTTTTATTTGCAATTCTTGTCTAATCTCGAACATGAAAGTATAATTTCTCATGTAATCACATCATCATATCCACTCACAATGTTAAATGCGTCAATGATAATAAAGCATTAATCACTTTAGTGTTTATGTCGTCTTAATTGCATAAAGCGTTTATTTGATTAAATGAGTTGAAACTAAACATTTCATCTAAATCTTTTTAAAATTGAGAAGCGTTATTTATGCTCTAAAAATAAGTTAATTCTCTGTCGCAGTCAACACACACTCCTGTAAACTTTCTATAAATTCTGTTATTTTTATATTTCTTTTTCACATAATCTAAAATTAATGATTTTTTTTTTTTAGCAAGTAGCAATGATCTATATATTTTTTTTGGGTTAAAAGTAATGATCAATATTATAAAACAAATAACATTCCTTTAAAAAATTATATTACCAAATATTTTTTTTAATTCCATAAATTTCAAGATGAAAACAAAACAAACCCCGCCAACAACTCGACCCAGAGATGTTTCTGTTGAGTCGCGTCCAACCAGACTCGCTGTGTATAATTCATGACTGCTGACGTGGTAAAACCAAATCGCACTCCTGATCCTGAAACGTCACATTGTTTTCAGTGAGACGGGCGCGTAAATCCCCCGCCCCGAGTCCGCGCGTGGAGGCAGGCCCACCCCTACGAATGAATCCTTGTGAAAAGGTCCCCCTACTCTCCCATGCAAAAACTCCTCATCGACAGTCAGTGTCCTTCTCTCTAAAATTCCCAAAAACAGAAAAAAAAAACAAAAACCAAAAAAAGAAATCTCCATTTCCTTCCAAAATTCTCTCTCTACACTCATCAAAATCACTCTCTTTCTCTCTCTCTCTCTCTGTGTTTTTGGTGCAATTACTGTACAATCAAGAGACGCCCCGATTTGATTCAGAACCGCTAATAAAACACAGAGCACCGATTGCAACGAGCATTGTTATTTATCGGTTCCCTGAGGGCTTGAAAAAGGCTCTGTGTTTTTTTGTTTTTCCGTTTTGTTTTTCTTCTTTCAGTTCTCTCTGTACGTTTGGTTTGATCATGGCCGTTAATCCTCTGGCGGTGGGTGTGCCGACTGCGTCGCTGTACGTCGGAGACCTTAATCCGTACATCACCGATGGTCAGCTGTACGATACTTTCAGTCAGTTCAAGTCCATCACATCCGTACGGGTCTGTAGGGACTCCACCGACGGCCATTCTCTCTGCTACGGCTACATCAACTTCATCAACCAGCAAGAAGGTAACTTTTTTTAATTTTGTTTTTTTTGGGTTGTTGTGTGAATTGTTATCTTTGTTCTTGGGTAGCGTTGATTTTACCTTGTCGTTTCGTGAGAAAGGAAAAGACTTGGGCTTGGAATTGAATTTGTTTGGTTTGATTGAGTTGAGGTTTTGGTTTTTGATTTGGTGGTGCTCCGTTTCGTTACCGAGACAATGCAGGTGACTCACTTGGGATTGTACCATTGTCTGGGAATTATGAGAATTTTTAATCTGCTAAGCCTTGTACTGTGATTCCGATTCGTTTGGTAATTTTGGTTGTTCTATGTGAACGAATAGTTTTTTATTTAGTTGAGTTTTAGTGTTATTTTTCAATTGTGTGGTGTTTTGAGCTAAGATTCTTGTTTGCTATTGGAAATCCATCTTATGAAATAGAAAAATGATGAACTATATCTTTGCAATTTTGATCTATTTGGTCGTTCCACTGTTTGCCATTTCTTGATTGATGTGTTTGGTAACAGAAAAGTTACAGAGAAGAAAAAAAAAATGAAAATTTTGAGTTTTGTATTAAGTTTTTCTTTCGGTGGTTTACACTGTATATTGTCTTAATTTTAATCTGATTAAGCTTTATTTGATTTTTCTCTAATAGCAATTCGAGCTATTGAGGTGAAGAATAACTCTGAGGTGCATGGAAAGGTGATAAGGGTCATGTGGTCGCATCGTGATCCTGATGCGAGAAGAAGTGGAATTGGGAATGTGTTTGTCAAGGTATGTTCTGTTGCATTAACAGTAAGTCGTAGGTGTTATCTTTTATCTGATGTAAGAACTTATGGTAAAACCATTTTGGTTATCTGTTGCAGAACTTGAGCGAATCGATTGATAATGTAGGGCTTCAAGATATGTTTAAGAAATTTGGAAATATATTGTCTTGCAAAGTCGCCACGTTTGATGATGGGAAGAGTAAAGGCTATGGCTTTGTTCAGTTTGAGTCTGAGGAATCTGCAATTGCTGCTATTGAGAAGCTAAATGGCTCCACTGTGGGAGACAAACCTTTGTATGTGCAGTTCTTTTCTTGCTCCATTTTTTGTTCAAATATTTCTTATTTATAACACAGTGCATATGCACTGATACATTTGTGTTTGTGTATGAATTCTTCCTGTTGGTTTTATGTTTTCCTTTTAACCATGCGAGAATTACAATTCATGTCACAGGTATGTTGCCAAATTTATTAGAAAGAGTGATCGAGTTTTGGCCAATCCTGATATGAAATATACAAATTTGTATGTGAAGAATTTGGATACAAATGTCAGGGAAGAGATTGTGGAGGAAAAGTTCTCCGAGTTTGGGAAAATTGTTAGCTTCACTATTACAAAGGATGACAATGGGAACTCTAGAGGTTTTGGGTTTGTGAACTTTGAGAACCCAGATGATGCTCGAAGAGCAATGGAGGCAATGAATGGATCACAACTGGGTAAGGTATCTTTCTTATGGCCTTAATTAATTGGAAATATGGATGCATTTCCTGATGCAGGAAATCTTTTTTTTTGGTCCTGTGGTTTATATATTGAGTAGGCTCCAAGGTTCTGTATGTAGCAAGGGCACAGAAGAAGGCAGAGCGTGAGCAAATGTTGCGTCGGCAATTTGAGGAGAAACGAAAGGAGCAAATGGTGAAATTCAAGGTTGTTGTCTTCCCCATCTCTCTCCCAAGGTCTATTTTAGTAGCATCTAATCTTTGTTTAATTTGTAGGGATCAAATGTGTATGTGAAGAACATTGATGATGATGTCACTGATGAAGAGCTGGTAGAACACTTCAGTCAGTGTGGCACAATTACTTCTGCAAAGATTATGCGAGATGAGAAAGGAATAAGCAAAGGGTTTGGTTTTGTTTGCTTCTCTACCCCCGAGGAGGGCAATAAGGCTGTGAATACTTTTCATGGTAATAAGTTGATTGCATGCATTTGAGCTTTTTAAGCTAACAAATTTCATATGGTAACCTTTCTTAGTTGATATTTAATTACGATTGTTCTTAAGAAACTAGCATGTAGACATTCTGTGTTCCTCCTTCAATTTTAAAATAACTTGTGTTCTTTGACTTATATGCATACATTTTTTAAGTTGTGTTTCAATTATGGCTTTTCTTACAGGGTTAAATTTAAGTTGTATGTCGTGCTTTCTTTGAGCTGCTAATCAGTTTGCCATTGGTATCTCACAGGATATATGTTTCATCGGAAGCCATTGTATGTGGCTATTGCTCAGAGGAAAGAGGAAAGACAAGCACAGCTGCAGCTTCAATATGCACAGCGTATGGCAGGACTTGCTGGTCCTTCAACAGCAGTCATCCCTGGTGGATACCCTCCTATCTATTATCAAGCTCCCTCTGGTGTTGTTCCACAAGTACCTCCTCGTCCGGGACTGATGTATCAGCCTTTGGGATTGAGGCCAGGATGGAGAGCCAACGGCTTTGCACCTACGTCTGGACCGCCCTATCAACCACCACCGGTTTCTGTTGTGAGTACCATTCTGCCTATTTCCAGTTATTTTAGGTCATCTGCATACCATATTTTATTGCAATCTGTTTTTTTTTTTTTTTTTACACATTCATGCACAATAAATTGTGTTTCTGGAAAAATCAGAGAATTATTATGGCCAAGTGCTTATGCTACTAAAAATCTCATCTACAGATGCCAAGACAACATAGGCAAAACAGGGGAAGAATGAACGGACATATGCTTCCTCAGGGAAGTGCATATATGCCACATTTACAACAGTCCACTCAGCTGTCACACTCAGCAAAAGATTCAAACAATCAGCAGGTTTGCTTTCTTTTACTAACAAGCTTTTGTCACTCATTGCTCACCACATGTACTACTTGATGGTCAGGCCTTGTATATGACCAGCAAATAGAGGAAAAAAAAAAAGATTAGAAACCTACAAATTTAATAGTCTTGGGAGGATTAGGAATGAAATGAATAATATTTCCATCATCCGTGCCTATTACTGTAGAGGTTCTAATCCGTGCAATCCATGCATTTCAGCGGACGGGGCAGGCTAAGTATGTTCCTAATGGTCGCCAACGCGACATGAATAAAGGATCAGGAGTCTCAACCAATGCTTCCAATTCTGTTGGAGGTGGGTCTCAAGGACCAGAGATGCTGAGTAGCATGCTTGCTGCTGCTTCTCCTGAGCAGCAGAAACAGATACTTGGCGAGCATCTCTACCCACTCGTCCATAAACATAAGGTGATACTTTTACCACATTGATGTTTAATTATTTATTTTCTCATCTATGGAAGATGTAGGTTTCAGATTTATTGCTCCATCCATAAGGCTATTGACACCAACTTAAACTTAGCATTTTCACTTGCAGCCCGACCTTGCCTCAAAAATTACAGGGATGCTGCTGGAGATGGACAACTCAGAACTGCTGCTTTTATTGGAGTCACCAGAGTCTTTGGCTGCCAAAGTGGGAGAAGCTGTTCAGGTGCTCAAGATCTCCAAGACTAAAGTGTCTAACAAAGATGCCATTCATCCTAGTTTTCTCTCTGCTGAGGTTGCGGTCAACTGAAAAACGCAACTGCAGACGGGCCTGGTTAGAGGTTTTGTTGCTGCTCAAGCTTCAGGAGATAATTTTTGATATTTAATTGGCACCTTTTCTGTCTTTGGCCCATCACAATGTTTTTTAGTTTTCTTCTCACAGCAGAGTAATTTCTTTCTTTTATAGAACATTAAACGTTTCCTTGCTAGTAGTAACGATAGAAGTGATAAAGTTTTGGAACTTAATATTTTGGGGTTTTGGAACCAAATTCTTTTAGTATTTTGGCATGTTTTGATTTAAATTTTCTGTTGCATAAGCTTATCGACTGACACAGAAGACACAAAGGGGCTTTGAAAACTTCTGGTTGTAGATTCATATTTTAGCCTCAAATGAGCAGAGCTCAGGATTTTCAAGAAACGTTGGCTATTTTGCTTGACGTCTCTCTCTCTTCTTTTCTGTTTTGCCCTTGCTTTGTGTCTACAACATGAAGGAATGATGCAACTCCTTCAACTAGACTGCAACAAGAGGGAATGCAGCTCCAAAAGCCACACGAAATGTAATATCCCACATCGACCAACGAATAGGGGGTGATGTGCCTTATATGTACATGCCCTCCTCCATCTAGCACGAGGCCTTTTGGGAGCTCATTGGCTTCGGAGTCATGAGAACTCCGAAGTTAAGCGAGTTGGGGCTAGAGCAATTCCAGGATAAGTGACCCACTGATAAGTTGCTCGTGAGTTCCCAAAAACAAAACTGTGAGGGCAGAGAGGGAGGCCCAAATTGGACAATATCATGCTACGCCGAAGCCAATCTCAAGATGGATGACCTATTTGGAAGTTGCTCGTGAGTTTCCAGAAACAAAACCTCGTGCTACGGCGGAGCCAATCCCGAAATGTGACACGAAAGGCTTTGAGCTAGAGACGTGTAGTGTAGCTTCCATATCAAGCTCCAATTCTAGTTAGGGAGGCTCTTCACTCTCTAAAAGGCAAAGCAGAAACTAAAAATGTATGAAATGTTAACTAGGACCATTGTTCATATCAATTATTTTTATTTTTATTTTATCTAAAAGATTAATTATTATTTGAATATATGGTATAAATTCACAGAATGACAACTTAACATAATAATAATAAAATAACATAATAATAATAAACATGTCAAGATGTTTAATCATACAAAATTTCCTCTTCCACGCATTCCTCTAGTAATGAATATATAATTAATATTAGCGGCAAGACCTTTGAAATCCAAAAGCAAATCACACTTCTTGAGGCACCATTTTCCCTCCTTTTATTTAAAATATAATAACAAAGATGGGTCGGTATTGGGCCTCTATAAATGGACTGGGCTTTAGAAATATTTCAAATTCAACCTCGACTTCAATAGCATGTTTATTAATTTGTAACCGGATGAAGAGGAATTAAATTGAGAATGAGTTGGATTGAAGAGATTTAGAATTCGGATTCATATTGAAGTTGTTTACTAAATCATATGGAATTATGATATGAGTGATACTAATTCCTTATAAGTTGTTTACTAAATTCTCATAAATTGGAATTTAAATTAAATTGATTACTAAAATGGCATTGTTAAGTTAAAGTAGATGATAAATTTGAAAATTTAAAAATTGTGTGAGAATATAATGGGTAAAAAAGATGAATTCCTAATGAGTTAATTATCGAGGAATTAGAATACCACCTCCCACCCAAAAGTCCAATTCCTCCAAAATTAGGAGTTGAATTCCTAATTTTGTGTGTGTCCCACTCACATTTTAATTCATCTAAACACAGTAGTATTCCTAAGAGGAACTCCTTACTTTTTGGTGTGTTTAGTAATTAGGAATTGGAATTGGAATCAGGAATTGAAAAGTAAGTGGGGGCCACACAAAATTAGACATCAAATTCTTGATTTTGGAGGAATTCAATTCTTGGGTGGGAAGTGGTATTCTAATTTCTGGAGAACTAGCCTATTAAGAATTCATCTTTTTTACCCATTATATCCTCAAACAATTTTAAAAATTCAAAATTTGTCATCTACTTTAACCCAATAACATGAACATTTTAGTAATTAGTACCACTACTACCCCAATTCCATATGGTTTAGTAAACAACTTCAATAGAAATCCGGAATATAACTCTTCTTAATCCATATGGTTTAGTAAACAAATCAATAGGGATTCAGAATCTAATTCTCCTCAATCCAAATCCTCCTCAATTCAATTCACCATCAATTCAATTCCTCCTAATCCAGGGTGTATTCAATTAGGATTCTAGAGCATTTAAAAATATTTTGTTTAAGTGCTAGCTTTCATAGAACTTAATGGAACTTTAGAATTATATAGAACTTGATAGACTTTCAGAAGACTTCTATATAATTTTTTAATAAACTTTCTTAAGATTTGTATGGTTTTTATTCCAGACTTATATAATTTCTTTAGCTGATACGATTCCTTGTTCTTTGTAGTCGTAATGAGAAAACTCCAAATTCAGTATGATAAAATGACAAGGCCCTGAAAAAAAAACAAAAGACATGCTCAAGTAGGCCTCCGTCTTCTACAGAAACTGTGAGCCTGTAGCCATCCTTGTTTTGTTTGCTTTGAGATCTCATCAAAGCCATGACTTTATTAAACTCCTCCCTATCAATGTCTCTGTTAATAATACATGTAACAAGTTAGCTTTCTATCAAAATTAGCTACACATGAAATTTTTTTTACTTATAACTTGACCAGATGGAAAGTATACAAAGTAAAATTATTTTATATAGTAACATTGTTGTCAATGTATCTAATGGTGATCCAATTTTAAACAACATGAAATAAAAAACCAAATTCATAACATCTTTTCCTTCAACAACATGAAATAAAATTATGTTTAATGAAAAGCAAAATTCATAAGAAATATAGTGATAAATATATTACAAATTTGAAAGAAAAGTTGAAGGAAAATATTTAACGTTCATTCATTATCCTTGATTCTCATTGGTGTCATTGTGCCCAACATATCCAAAGCTACACCAACTCTCCATTTATTAGCATTCTGTCCTTGCTGTTCTTGTGTGTGGAAAGTTGTATATAGATATTTTAGAATAAAAACAAGTAGTAGCATGCATAAACCCTAGTAACAAAGCATAAACCCTAGTAACAAGCATAAACCCTAATCCCAAACTATAACCTAATAACAAGAAAAACACGATGAAGAAAAATCATGGAAAAAGAAAACCCAACGAGGTATTGATCAAAGAAAAAATAGGGAGCATACCTTCACAGATAGAGGAAGGAAGTTGTTCGTCTTCTGTTAAGAGAGAAAAGCTAGGGCAAGAGAAAAACATCTTATGAAAATAATTGGGGGGGAGGTTGGATTTATTATGGTCGTTGTTATTCATAGTTCTCCCCTTAAAACATACGAAAATTTATCACTTAATGAAATCCTTCCAAATATATGATCTTTCGAATACACCTAGATTTGATTCAAGTTTTTTTATAATCCTAGTTGAATACACCCATATTTGAATGGACTTTTTAAAAGTTCATACAAGTCGGAATTGAATACACCCAGACTTGTAAAATCTCTTTTAAAGTTTGTATAAATCCAAATTGAATACACCCGGATTTTTAAAATCTTTTTAAACGCTTTATAATCCTAATTGAATACACCCTCCTTAGTAAACATACTAGTCCAAAATCAAGAATTCAATTCCTAATTTTGTGTAAAGCCCGCTTACTTTTTAATTTCTTGGTGTAAAATAAACACAAAAATTCTCATAATTATTTAAAAAGTAAAGGGTTTCAATTCCTCATTATAAAACACACCATGATTTCAATCGGTTAACTAGCCATAATTTTAGTCGTATATGCCAAGTATGGGCACTCACGGACGCAGCAAAAGCAAAAAGGACGCGTCGTCGTCTTCCAAGAGTCGACGCAGAAGAAGATCCGACGACTCCGAGTCCGATTCCGAGTCCGAGTCGTATTCCGAGTCCGATGCCTCTGACAGCCGCGACTCTTCTCCTCCGAGGAGTTCCGGTAAGCGCAAGGAACAAAGCCGTAGCAGAAATAGCAGCCGCCGCAGCGGGCGCCGGAAGGACTCTTCCGACGACGAGTCGTACGACAGCGATGAGACTGAAGAGCGTGACCGCAAGAAGAAGAGGTCGAAGAACGTTACCGAGGATCAAATCGCTGAGTACTTGGCTAAGAAGGCGCAGAAGAAGGTTCTTATTTCGTCTGTTAGGGTTTTTACTTATTATTATTATTTTAAAATTTGAATTGTTATTGATAGTATGGTGCGCCTCCTTTTGATTGAATAGGCAACTCGAGTAGCCAAGAAGATCAAGTCTAAGACCGTTTCAGGTTATTCAAATGATTCGAATCCCTTTGGTGATTCCAATCTCAATGAAATGTAAGTTCTTGTTTTTGTTTTTGTGTTTTGGGATTTATATGAGGAAGTTTTCTGATAGAGTTTTTAGCTTTCCAATTTCAAATGTTGAATTTGTTGCACTTCGATAGAAGCATTTTTCATTATTGTGTTTCATTGTGTTTTGTTTGAATTTACTAAGTTTCGGATGTGAATGTTTTGAATACAGCTACAGTTGCTTAGTATTAATTGCGTGTCTGATTGCTAAACTATCTGTCTGGTATATGATGGCTTACAGTCTGACAGATGTGTAAGTTAGGGATGCTTTATTGTTTGTAAGGTCTATATATGAATTCATTCTGTTCTGTTTGCAGATTTGTGTGGCGAAAGAAGATTGATCGTGATGTTTCCAATGGTGTTTCCCTTGACGTGTTTTCAGTTAAGGCTGAGAAGAAAAGACAGAGAGAAAGAATGGTACATAGTTCTAGCCCAACATTGCTTCTTTGTTGTTTCTTTACTAGTTGTTGTCTTTTTGCTTTCTTGTATCCAGTGGCTTTACTGGTCTTATATTTGTAAGATTGAAGTTTTTGTTTGAATCAGTTAAAATGCCTGATACATAAGTTAGAGGACATGTCTGACATAGTTTTTTATTTGAGGTTGCGGAAATAATTTGTATTGAGTTTTGGAAGGTCTCTGGACAGTTTAATTGAAATTTATGACATCTCATGTTACTGGAATCAACGTAAGTTGTTGTAGCAATAAAAGATGGAATATATAATACAAGGAACTAACAAGATTAGCTATTGAAGTCTGTGCGTTGCACTATAGGGACATCAAATCGAATCATAGTCTTCATGAGGTATAGGAGAGAGAATCACATTCCTATATGTTGTTCACGGGACTTATTGTTAAGAATGAAATGGGAACTAAACCCCATCAGCAAAGCATGTCTGACTAAGGCTCTTTCCTTTTGTGTAGGCTAGTCTTTTTGTTTGGTGATTGTGATGTACGTATATGATGACACATTTATTGTGGAGGGAGAGTTGGAAGTATGGCAAGTTGTCTTACACTATGACTATGGTTATTTTTACCATGTCACCGAGATTATAGTCATCCATTGTTACCTGACTGTTAAGAGTGTGTCAGTATAATATATATATATATATATATATATATATAGAGAGAGAGAGAGAGAGAGAGAGAGAGTTCAATATATTCGGTTTAGGGCTCAACATATTCGGTTTCTTTGGCTCTGCATATCTAGTTTATTGACTCTAGATAACTTTCTGATATGCCATAAAAAAGAGCAAGAAGAAGACAATAACGAGAAAAAGAACAAGAATAAGACTATAGAAAACCCATTATGTACGTGCTAAAAGGTTTTTTGATGTAGGATGTGCTAAAGAAGTTAGCTAAAAACAAGAAGACTAGAAAACCCATTAGGGCCGTTAGTCAGTAACCCATGTGCTAATTAAGTTTTTTGGTGGAACATGTGCTAAAGCAGTTTGCTAAATAAGAAAAGAAAATAGAAACTAAATGACTTAGAATTTTATTAAAGACTTATCATTTTATAGTGAATAAATACAGTCCATAGGCTTTGCTACTATTTTTAATAAATCCCACGACCAATATGATTTATCGATGCCATGTTGCTGCCTGAGGTTGCAAAATAAATGAATGTCCTGGTCTATGACGAAAACTCAGGATTTTTCTTTGTGGATTTTTATTAATTTACTATTTTCTATTTTAAATTTATTAGAATTTTAATATTTGTTTAAATTCATCTTACAGGCTCAGATTGAAAAGGTCAAGAAAAGAAGGGAAGAAAGAGCACTTGAAAAAGCACAACATGAGGAAGAAATGGTAAGTTTATTGCCTGATATGGCATGAATTTTTCCGTTCAAGTTCTTAGAGCAACTCCACCCATTTTCCCTTAGCCATGGCAAGGGGGGAGCTAGGGCAGCCACTATTCACGTGAATAGTGGTTGCCCTTGCAAATAGTTTTTTGTGTTTCCACCTGTTGCCATGGCAAAGGGCAGTTACTATTCATTTTTTTGTTTTTTTCACAAATTTTTTTACCTCAATAATTAATTTGGATAAGATTTTCGGGTTCCTACGTGTCAATACTATTCATATCTCATAATCGGATAAAATTTTTAAAAAAATTGGCTGGTATTTATAGAAAAAAATCCATTAATTTTTGGGTATTTTTAAAAAAAATTTCCGAATTTTTTTCAGTATTTTATTGCAAAAAAATTGGCTGCCATTGGATTGGAGGAAAAAAATCCGATCGGAGAGCCCAGACGACGCCACATGGCAACAGAAAAAAAAAATCAAATGAGTCGGCTGACGCCAGCCTGGCGTCAGCAATGACATCAGCCCGGCCCTCGGGCTGAACTGGCCTGAGGGCCAGCCCGACTTCGTGGGTCCCACTCCCAACCTGGGCTTGGGCTCCTCGCTGGAACTGGGTTTTTTTTTTTTTTTCTCCCCCCAGCCTCTGGCTGGGCTTGCCGCTGGAGTTGCTCTTAGGGGAGAGAGTTGGAGTGCATTTTGCCATTTGGAGTGATATTTTTAATATAGCTTCTTGCCTTGTTTGCTGTTTTGTTAAGTAACTTTCATTTCTTTATGTAGGCACTGCTAGCCAGAGAACGTGCTCGGGCTGAGTACCAAGACTGGGAGAAAAAAGAAGAAGAGGTATGGTGCTGGATTTAATCAATAAACATTCTCTTTTTTGCCTACTTTTCATACATTTTTCTGTTATGATGCTCATCTACATGATTTTGTTTGTTGTCATTTTGTTTTACCTGGAAATTTGATAAGTCTACATGTTCTCTGTACAGTTTCACTTTGATCAAAGCAAAGTCAGGTCAGAGATCAGATTGCGTGAAGGGCGTATTAAGCCAATTGATGTACTGTCCAAGCATCTCAATGGTTCAGATGAATTTGATATTGAGATAAATGAGCCATACATGGTTTTCAAGGTAAAATTTCCACCTGATGAGACTTATGCTTGCTGTCATGATAATTCTATTTATTCTTCATTGCATTTTATTTGCTTCTGAACTTTACATAGTTTGGAAATCATTAGGCACCTGTCCCCTACAATGAGTGGGAGATAAACTGAGAGTTATTAAATATTCCTTTCGGGGTTCTTAAATGTGTGTGTGTGTGTGTGTGTGTGTGTGTGTGTGTGGATGGGTGGGTAAGTTATCTGGAAGGGTATGGCCCTACTTGTGCTTATCGCCTTGGAGAATTCATGCACTCACTTTCAGGGCTCTCCATTTGGAGACAGATATATTATTGAAGTTGGGTAAATGAACATTGAGCTAAAGTTTTTCCCTTTTTTCTGTGTTAGTTGGAAAACTTCTTGTTGTAACTAGTCAAATGTTTGGAAAGCTAAGTATGTTTACTATTGTTTAGTGTGTATGTTTAAGTGCTGTTATATGATGCTTTGCACATTGTTAAAACTTTAGAATGACATGGATTGAATTTTTCTTATTTGTTTTGAAATGAATATTATTCACATTGGCATTTGACATGTCCGATGCAGGGCTTGAGTGTAAAGGAAATGGAAGAGCTAAGAGATGACATCAAAATGCATCTTGATTTGGACAGGGCAACACCAACACATATAGAGTTCTGGGAGGTATTATCTCTTTCTTTTCCTTTTAGTTGCTTTTTACCTTTGACAGTGTTTTTCGTGGATACTTTACCCCCTGTAATGGGTGCTTCAGATTACTCAAAGTCATGCTAATAAGTTGTTGTCTTCTGTTTTTGCCTTTGGTTTGATTAATTCATTATTCTTATTCTGTCGATGTGGTGGGGACTCTTAAACATATAGCAGTGTTGACGCTCGTTTATTTTTTTATTTTTCATTAAATTAAAAAAAACGTGTTTCGGTGGAGTGGTCTTGGGATTAGCAATTCAATTGTACTCAATGAGCGAATCTCAGAATCAAAGGCACATGAAAGGTTGCAATTTGGCCAGCTGCAAACCATAGTTATGATTACTTGCACTTCATTTTGATTGCCTGAAGATTTGTTGATTAAATGTAAATGTTGCTTAAAATAATTAATGTGATAATGTAGATTTGTTGTTGGACTGTATCCTGATATGTACAAATTGACAGGCACTTTTGGTGGTTGCGGATTGGGAGCTAGCTGAAGCTCGGAAGAAAGATGCATTGGCTCGAGCTAAGGTTCGTGGAGAGGAACCTCCTGCTGAGTTGCTTGCGGAACAAAGAGGCTTGCATTCTAGCATTGAAGCAGATGTCAAGACTCTCTTAGAAGGAAAGACTTATAGTGAATTGGAGGCGTTACAGTCCAAAATTGAGTCACAGATGCGTTCTGGAACAGCCAAGGTTGTTGAGTATTGGGAGGCTGTTCTTACACGCCTCCATATATTCAAGGCCAAGGTACCTATCATTGTCTTCTTTAATGTATGTCTTTGCATTTTATTTACTACTGCTTCGTTTGGCCTTATTACTATTTAAATTGTTGCAAATACAGGCTTGTTTGAAAGAAATCCATACTAAAATGTTGCACAAGCATTTGCAACGCCTTGAGCAACGGGTGGATGGTGAAGAGAACTTGGATACAGTTCATGATTTACAACCTGAAGAGGAGGAGAGTGAGCCTGATGTTAAAGGTATGCACACTTTTCACCTTTGGATTTAGGCATTTTGTTAACAAGATGATTTTGCTAATATATTTTTATATGTAGATGCACAAGCATTTTCTCCAGAACCCTTAGAGGAGGAGGCGATTGACGTGGCTGAGGAAGAGGCAGGATCATTTTCACCAGAACTGTTTCATGGAGATGAAAATGAGGAAGTGTTTGACCCTGAAGAGGACAGGGCTATGCTGGTAGGGTTTCTTCTTTCAGGTTTTGTTCTGAAGTTTTTATTTACTTATTTTCTTTAAGAATACGTGAGTATGCAAGCTTTTAAGTGCACTGGTTGATGTGGACATCATTTGTTAATTTCCTGATTTATTAGTTTCCTAGATTCTCTAGTTTTCAAGATTTCACTAGGATTTTAGTTTCCAGATTTTAGTAGGATTTGATTTAAGTTTCCTAGTTTATTTGAATTAGTTCCTTGGTGGATTAGGATTTCTGTTTTAGTAAAGGGATTTTTATCCTCCAAAACCAAAATGTAGTTCTTTAAAATTCAGTTGTTGAGATATTAAAAAATGTTTATTTCCAGAGATTGGAGACTACTTGGTGTAAAGCAATCATGAATGTAACTGTACGAGTTACTTGTTAGAGATATTTAGTGATATACCCATTTCTAGCACTAATATTATAAATAAACCCTACACAATTGAATTCCTATAAACAAACCCAAAAAAAACCCAAAAAATGATAGCTAGCCTTATTGAATTTAATATTGATTATTTGGAGAATTTATAATGAATGTAATTTTATATAGGGTATTTTTATAATTTGGGCTCTCATATTGGGTATAATAGTGAATCTCCCTACTTGTTAACAGGAAAGGAAGCGTGTGGCTGTGCTAGAAGAACAACAGAGACGGATTCAAGAAGCTTTGGCATCAAAGCCAGCTCCACCACCAGAAGATAACTTTGAGATGAAGGCCATGAAAGCCATGGGAATCATGGAGGAAGGAGATGCAGTTTTTGGCTCTAATTCTGAAGTGAACCTTGACTCACAGGTACTTCATCTTGTCGATTTTTCCCTTCGTTACCTTTCCCCCTCCCTCCCTTCTCTTCCCTTCCCCCCCCCAAAAAAAATCATATTTAAAATGAAACTGAAAATCACATCTCTAGCATCTTTCTTCAGAATTTGATGAATAAATGTGGATGCAGGTATACTGGTGGCATGACAAGTACCGACCTAGAAAGCCGAAATATTTCAACCGCGTTCACACTGGATATGAATGGAACAAATACAACCAGACTCACTACGATCACGATAACCCACCTCCAAAGATTGTGCAAGGATATAAATTCAACATCTTCTATCCAGACCTTGTGGACAAGACAAAGGCCCCACATTATACTATTGAGAAGGATGGCAACAGCAGTGAGACATGCATTATAAGGTTTCATGCGGGACCACCTTACGAGGACATTGTAAGTTCTCTTAATCTGGTAGTCGAATTTTGTTGGTGATGATTCTGTTCAGGATCAAGTTACTTATCATACTCATGATTGCTTTACAGGCATTCCGGATAGTAAACAAAGAATGGGAATACTCTCATAAGAAGGGCTTCAAATGCACGTTTGAACGTGGAATATTGCACGTGTACTTCAACTTCAAACGATACCGCTATCGCAGGTGATCTGCTGGTGGTTTGCTACTTTTTCCTCTAAAGCTGAAATATATGAAAGTGAAACCATTCCATAAGTTTTGTACAAGAGATTCTGTATTTGCTATCTCTCTATGGAATACAAGATTTTGAATTCCAATTGTATTATAGTCCTCAATGCTGCCAAATGAGAATTTACAGTTTGCTGGCAACTGCTCATTCAACCAAACCTCAAGACACAGAAAAAGAATAAACAAATTTTTTTAGACAAATTTTTTTAGAACAACTCCAACAACTGTTAATCAAGAGTTTGGATTCCTTGCTTATGTTTTCTGTGTTGTTGATATTGTACTTGTACATAATGGAGTTGGAAGTCCTCACATGACTTGTCATGCTTAACTGACAAGGGAAATGTCGTGCGTAAGGATGCAATTTCGGCTGTTGATGTACACAATCTTTTTAAAAATCTCTTATTCATGTAAAACAGGTGACCCATTTAGTGTCTTGATTAGGACTGAAATAACTCATTATTAGTCCATTATCCATTTTGTGGTGGAAACGTTTTGGTTTTTCCTTCCCACCAAAGTTATTGTGGTTATTTTATAATTTTTCCACAAGTTGGGTTCATCTTTTGATATCACTCTGTCACGCTTGATAATTTATACAATATTGACACTAGTGGTTATGCAAATGGTCTTGATTTTACTTGCCCAAAAGAGACCAATTGGTTTTATTTTATTCCCACTGTGGGGGAAAGCTTTGAAGAAAGGAGAACAACTATAATAATAAATAATAATAATAGATATTAGAAGTCAATGCACTCTTGGTGTTTAGACTAATCCCAATTTAAAAGTTGCTTTTCATCTCTATTTTCCCCACTCTTTACCCCACCTTTTCCCCCTTCATCGTTTGCCGTAAAATAATTGCATCCATCGACTAATTGCACGTTTTTTTTTTTCTTCATGTTAATATTGTTTTATGGTCTAAATGATGTCGCTTTGCATGTATTTAGGACTTTTCTCTACTCCCCTTTTGATAAAAAAAAAAAAATTTGAAAAGATAAAGAAATATATGAAGTCCACAATTTTGGTATTTTCGGCTTAAATAACGATGATACGCCTTCTTGTCCACCTCCTTATTATTAATGAATCTTCACCATAGACATGTCATGATTAAAATCTTTTATTTACTAAATTATAATTTAAGAATCATATGTACAAAGAACCAATTAATGATTTTGATAGCAATTAAAATTCTCACGCAAGAGTTAGGCAGTTATGTTGATTTGGGAGTTTAGATTTTATTTTGTAATATGAATTTTTCCTCTTCTCTGGATCCAATTAAAGCTTTGCAATTTAACATTCCACTTGAGTTTGTGGAAGAGACAATAAGCAATAGCAACTAACAATCTGGAGTCTGATGCTGGTCTGCATTAGTTACAACTCCACACTTTAATCATTACAAAAATAAGCCCGATGTAAAAAACTCGCAACTAACTTTATGTAAATACAATGAAAATTGTTATTAGCACTTCAAAATAGTCATATTGCACTCCTTACACGACCAGTATTTAGTAATGATTCGAAATTTACAAGATATGAATCTATGACAAGACTAGACTTCAAGCAACTAACTCTATATAATGCTTCACTTTGCTTGATAAAATTGCCAATTTCCTATTCAAACATTCTAAGCAAAATGCTTTCCTTGTCTGCAAAAAGCTTGCTTGCCTTTTCTCCATGCCAACCAATTAATGTGGACATCCTAAATATAAATAGATTCCAATAACCCCAGAATTGGAAGTCCATGTCTTCTCTGCATCATTTTATTTCTGCACAAAGGAAGCATCTGATCCCAACCCTTCTTTTTCCCTCCACTCAAAACCCATCCTTGGAATCACTTTAGCTTGTGTGCTACTCAAAATCTAAGCCTTTCTTGGCATTATCTATCTCCACCTCCTTCCATATCCTCTCATTTGGAAACATGTATATTCAAAGATTGTATCATATTATCCATAACAATATTTATCTTCAATTTTTATATAACTTTGTGTTAAACCACACGCACTCATCAAGGAAGAAGAATCTGAAACGGATTCTTCTTAATCACAATAGTTGATTTGCTCTCCAAATATTTTGTATTTACTGCCATTCAAGACTTTTCTCATTTATATCTTTATTGTGCAATTATAAATATTGTAATGTTTACACGAAGGAATACAACTTGGATTTAAACTCTTACACTTTTATCTTGTTTGGTATGTTAAGTTGTCTACCCGTCAAACTCTTACACTTTGTCTTTATTGTGCATTAAAATAAGAGTGCGTCTTATTAACAATCTAACGACATAGCATCTTACAGAGTCCAGTAGGAGAACATTTCCACACTATAGTAATAGTACAATACATTTTACTTTTTCGGTTACATTAATAGTACAGTAAATTCATATAGTTTCAGCAAAGCTAATCTCATTAGTTTTGAACCACTTCATGACCTAAAACTTGAATTATGCAGTGGAGTTCTTGAACAACATCCTTCATGGCTGGCCTATCCCCCTTCTTTTCCCTCAGACAGGCAAGTCCGAGCTCTAAGAAAAGCTTTATGCTTGCCAATATATTCCCTGCAGGCTCCTTGCTAAACAGCCGCTGATCCACAACTTCCATAATTGCACCATTGCTGGCTCTTACACTCACATAAATGGCTAAATTCACGTCGTCCTGATCACGCGAGAAATCAATGGCTTTCTGTGATGTTAAAAGCTCAAGCAACACAACCCCATAACTATAAACATCACTCTTATCAGTTAACTGGTAGTTGCGATAATATTCGGGGTCTAAGTACCCTAATGTTCCTTGAGCACATGTTGAGACATGGCTCAACCCTGGACAAGCCAACCTGGAGAGCCCGAAATCTGCAACTTTGGCGTTGAAATCGTCATCAAGTAGTATATTAGTTGACTTGACATCTCTATGGTAGATGGGAGTATGAGCAGCAGAGTGTAAATAAGTCAATGCTTCAGCTGTTTGTAAGGCAATTCTGAGCCTAGTTTTCCAGTCAAGAAAGGTGGAAAATTTACCATGTAAATGGTCACTGAGTGTCCCATTTGATATGTACTCATAGAGCATCAATGGCTGCGCAGCTTCCACACAATAACCCAAGAGTCTGACCAGATTTTTGTGGTTGACTTGGGAAAGTATCCCAACTTCATTTAGTACTTGTTCTGTGCTCTTGATGTTGCCCACTTTAGCTGACTTGACAGCCACCACAGTCCCATCTTCAAGCTCTCCTTTGTAGACTTCTCCAAACCCACCACTCCCTAAAACCCTGTCTTTAGAGAAACCTTTAGTGGCTTTCTTCACATCTTTTAAGTGAAACATTCTAGCTGATTTCCCGTCATTGTTCTTCAACATGTCTTCTCTTGCCTTGTTAAGCTTTTCCTGCTCAGAGAATTTGCAGGACCTTTTCACTGTAATTATCGCTATAACTACAGCCACAAGGAAAAAAGAGATTACCCCTACTGAGACCTTTAAACGCAGACCGGCTTTCGTGTTCCTCTTCTTCCTTGAGCATGTTCCAAGAACATGGTCCCAATAGTAGCCCGTATTGCAAAGGCAGCGAGAGAGGCCATTGGAACCAGTAGGTGAACATTTGGAAGCTTGAGAGCAGTCAAGCTGTGTTCTACAAATTGGTTCAAGTGGAGGAGCCCACTGAATTTCCAATCCCTCTTCCCATTGGTTTGCAGGCTGGTTTATATCCAAATGAAGGATGCTTCTAAAGGCTTTACAACCTGAACTGTGAAGCCGTATTTTGTAGGCTGAAGGCGTCCCACCAGCAACAAAAGTGCAGCAAAGCTTAAGCTTGCCTGCGCACTGAAGTGCTCGGTTTGTGTCAACATGTCCTGAGCTTTCCAAGTAGCGGTGACAAAGGCTAGATGGAGTGCAATTAAGAGGAGAAACCAAGAGCCGTGGAGAGCAGTTAAAGAGGAAGATGGTGTTCGACGAAGTGATGTTGAAAGGAAGTGACTGATTCAACCAGAGGCCCTCACTCAACACCATGTCTTGAGTAACACATTGGCCAGGCAGCCATGGGGATGGTTGTACCAGCATGCGCTGATTCAGAGCCATGATTTGAAGCACAAGATAATAACTTCCATTGAGGGCATCAACATAGAGTTTCTTAGAGGAGGGGTCACAATGGAGAGAGTAGTCGGGGTCGCCACAGTCGGGGTTTGTGCTCAGGGGATATGGGACTTTTATGGAGCCACATTCCGGGCAGGTCTTTTGAGAAGAACAGTAATGATCTACACAAAGAAGGAAGAAGAGATGGCAGAAGAGGAAGCCTGGCATTATTTTTGGCTTAGTGACCATTTTGCATGAACAAAGGGAAGCAATGAAAAGCTTGTGCTGCATATGGGAAGGAAGATGGGGTAAATAAAAGGATACAACAAGAGAATAAAGTGGGTGAAACAAAAACTGGAAAGTCTCTGCAAGAATCTTATGTGAAAAAAATCATAAAACTTTTGGATTTTATAGGACCTGTAGATTCTTCCTTTATTCTCTAGGGACAGCATTTTATGCTGAGACCTCTACTTAAGGAAAGCTACTACCAGAAAAGGCTTCAGTGCAACAAACTAATGATATGCCAACTTTTCTGCTTTCCTTCATGAAGTTAAGCAACAAATCAATAGATTAAGAATAAAATCTATTATAAAAATAAAAGGCAACATAATGGCTCTCCCACCAATGTTCTGCTATCCAACAAGCATACACGTGGATCACAGTCAGATAAGTTAGAGAGATGCATAAGCAGATTAAGCTATGTTCTGCATAAAAAATGAAATAGAAAAGATTTAACATTCATAACAAGAAAATAGGACAACAAGAACATAAGGGCCTGTTTGATAACTATTTCAATTTTATTTTTTAGTTTTCATTTTTTGTGCTAGAGTATAGAGGAAAAAGAGGGAGAATGGAAGTGAGAATGAGAGTAGAGATGGGATTGAGAAGGAAGATGAGAGGAGGGGATGGGCAAAAACTAAAAACTGAAATCTATTTCAAATTGTTTTCACTTTTGTTACTCCTCCCTCTCATCTTCTCTCTCAATCTCATCCTCACTCCCATTCTCACTCTCATTTTTCTCTATACTCTAGCATAAAAAATGAAAACTAAAAACTAAAAATGAAATGGTTATCAAACGGGCCCTAAATGACCCAAAAAATAAGTCATTTTTATAAGCAATCAACGATCTGATCGTTCAATCATTTAATCATCACAGACACATGCATAGAAAACTAATGTCTCAGAACAAAAAAGACAGCTTTATGGTTTCTATGAAGAGAACAGCAAACATATCTTCTTCTTTTTTTCCACAATTTTTGAGCTTCTAATCTCCTCATTTACATTAACAAAAGAACACGACGAGCGGTAGGAAGAGCATCATTGCATTTGCATTAACCTTCAACAATTTTTACAGGAGACCTGCACAAGAGAGTAACAAGATAATTTTCAATTGCTACGTATCTTCCAATATAATTTATAAATATCAAAAGTGGTTAACTAACTTCAGAGAACCCATTACTTACCCAAATGGGCTTTGCTTTATTGCCAGTAGTTCAACATCCAACTGCAGATTAAAAGAAGGTACAAAAACAGTGAAGAGGAATATAGAGCAGGGCCCATGAAAGAAAGATAGCAGAAAAGATTGAAAGAATAAAACGACAATTTGAAAGAAAATAGTGATAGAGATAGATTAGTTCGTATACAAACAAAATTACTAAAGATTCTATACTTGGGATGAAAGAGAATGGCAGAACAAGTCATTATGAATAACATCTGGAGGGAATTTTTAACCACGGATGCGTGAACACTGCAGTTAAGTGTAATATACTTAAGACCATGGAAAAGGCTTAAGAGAGAGAGAGAGATTTGTGGATGAATTCCTTTGAAGGAGATTAAATTATGTTACCTCTATGGTTGCATTTGGAGGGATTTCCTGGACTCCTTTGCTTCCATACGCTAGCTCGGGAGGAACTATTAGCAGTCGCTGCAAAATAAATAATTTAGATGAAAAAGGAACCCAAAAGGGTACATATCAATGCTGACCCCCAAAAAAGAAGAAGTTGTTATTCAGTTGTTTAAGTGGTCTCAGTCCAATGAAGAGAAGATCAGAGACTTCGACCTGTTATTCTGTTATCATAAAGAACAAAATATCTCCAAATATTAAAAGAACTATCATTCTGTAAGAATCATAAAATTTCTAGTCTACAGTTTCAGAGGATCAAAGGAATATATATCAGATGCTTGAGACTCAAAATTATTTGTAGTCTCTACATAAATCCATCCAGATTCCAGAACACTGTTCCACTCAAGGCTTACTACAAAACACCATAAAAATAAACTCCAATTTTCTTCTTCAAATTGTAAACACAAGTTATGCAGCAACAGTGCTTCAAGATATAACAAATAAATTTTATTCCAAAACACTGATCTCACCTGGCCTCCAACCTTCATGCCTTTTACACCAAGATCTAACCCTTTAAGGACTGATCCCCTCTCAGATTGGCCAACGTCAAATCCGTATGGCTGCAGCATCCAAGCATACATATAACAACTATAAGATATAAGAAACACTTACATGTGACACAGTATGGCGAGTGCAGATAGCATAGTCTATTTTCCTTATTAACATGAACCATAAGTACACAGTTCAAGATAAAACTAAATGTTTGGTAAACTAAGATGTCAAAATCTCCAAAAATTGCTCGCTGGAAATAATTAAAAATTGGAAGTAATCTGCACAACGAATAATTTAGGAATTCATTTCAGAAATTATGAGCAGGGATCAATGAGAAACAGTTAACTGGTAATTCATCATAGGAAAGATGGCATGTTAAGAGTCTCAGCACTTTAACTGAAAAAAATATAACTGTTTGTGCATATTTACTAAGCAGAAAAGTGTTGATATATGGTCTAGATAGGTATTCCAGAAGCTATATTATGTAATCATAAAATTGGTTGGTTCCTTTGATTGTAATATAGAAGGAAACTGAAGGTGTCCGCTTCTATCTATATGCATTTGAAATTACTGTCGAAATGACCTATAATACTGCGTATACATGTGAATAGCAGCACCAGTCTAATCTTACCGTTCCTCCTCCAACACCAAGTCCTTGTCTACTTGTCATAAAAGTGATACCCTTCCACTTCGCAACATAATGAACCTGCAAAAATATTGACATTTTTAATGCTTAGTTTTGGAAAATTTAACTATGTATTCTCAATATTGAAATTTAACTTGATCACAACCCATACTGCAACCCGGGATCCTGTCACTGCCGCAGCTCCACTCCCAACCTTCAAGTCATAGTACCTGAGGAGTGAGGAACAATTCCATCAGTACATAATTCTTGGCATAGGAAAAGATATGAACCTTCCACAGGTCAAATCAATAAACAGCATATTGCATCGTAAAATAGGTATGAGTTTATTGTTATACTTTGTATATTATTATTTCAGACGCAGAGCTTTAAAAACTCTAGAAAATTACATTCTAAGCTTGACAAGAAATTTTTTGAAGTGCATTTATCTACATGTAGCATGCCATCAACATGAAAGCTCCAATGAAATGCCACGTTTATGGTTTAATGTACCATGAAAGATTATAAAAGGAGAGAGGGAAAGCATAACAGGTGAGCAGAGAGTTTATAAGTAACGATAGTTTACTAACTTCAGACCATTGGGAAGGGTTGTAAATTCACTCTCAGGTATTTTCGCTCCTCTTAGCTGCAGAAAATAAATGAATGTCACAAATTTTGAATGCAAAGACTATTTAAAAAAATAATATTTCTTGTTTTTTTCTTCTTAAAATTTAATTTCGTAGCAGAAATAATCACCAAAGTATAATCTCGAAGATAAAAGAACAAAAGCAAAAAAATATTTTGATACTCACAGCTCTCCTACTTGTGCTAACAGCTTCAGCCACATCACACACATACAAGCCAGCAGCTGATTCATTTCAAAAAGATGAAGAGGTCAATAAATAAGCCTGTGTATACAGCAATTGTGCTTTCATGGTAGGAATGAAACATCATATGAAGATATGAAAAGAACAGAGACAATTATGAGAAACGAAAATAGACAAAACCCACTAGAATTATCTAAATTTCCACAGGGACAGATTTCCCAGACCTAATTTATTAAAATTATGCCAATTCAATGTCAAGAAGTTCTTTTTCTTTCAACAAGATGAAACCAAAATTTTTATTTATTTAATTTTTACACTTATGCGTTCAGATTAAAGAAAAGGAGTTAAACGTAGGGAAAACCTGAGGTTAAAAGAGAACCAATCAAAGCCCTCCTTCCCTCATAGTGTAATGACTGGTTGGTTGGTTTTGCAGCATAATCTGAGGAGGGCAATGAGCATTGACATGGTAAGACATGTGAGTTCCTCTTGAGGAGTCTCTTGCCTGTGAATTCAAATAAAATTGCTTGAGTCTCAATGAACCCCAAAAGACAAGCCGAGAGAGAGAGAGAGAGAGAGAGAGAGAGATTACTAGTAATGGGTTCTGGGAAGGGAGGCCTGTGGAGCAGAGTTGGATTGTGTTGGTGATATGGAAGAAGGAGGAGTTCCATGGTGCAATAATGGTTAATAACACTTAAGACCGACCGTTCAAGAATCAATGCTTTAGTTGGTTTAGTTTTTGTAAGAGAGAGGATAGCACTTTGTATTTCATCCACAGCTTTATTGTCTCAAAATCACCAGGTGCTGCCAAATGGATGGAGTTCATCATTATAGTATCCAAATTCACAAAGACTGGGCTCCATCAAACTTTGGGCTCGAGCGCCCCCCTTTTTATTTTAGTTTTTTGAATTTTCAGAAACAAAAAAATTGTGAGAATTTGGAACTTTTTTTAGTTTTCAGACATAAATGCTTTAAATATACAAGATATGTTATTTATATATTTATAATTCGTGCATGCCATGTCTTATAGCTTAAAGGGTCATATTCATATCAAGAAAACTTCATACAAATGCTTTGGTTATTTAGATTTATAGTGAAAGCAACTGTCAGAAAGATTGGTTCCATATGATTTACAAAGTCATCAGTCCCCCAGTAGGGTTACATGTGATTTTGAAGCTTAGCATTTTCATAGCCTTTCTCAACCATTAAAGGAGAAATTGGCCTTCTATGAGACATCTTACATGTGAATTTAATATCTGAATAGCAAGAGATGTAATATACAGATATGTATGTGTTCAAGCACTAAAGCAAGACCTCCTTGCAATGTGATGTGCCTCTGCATCAGCTGAAACAGAATGCCTTCCAAAACACTTGACTTCTTCATGCCTTTCTTTCTCACCCAATCTTCTTCCTTTTGCCTTGTCACTGCCTTCCACCAATCTTCTAAGCCTTTGAAATAGCTTTTGCCTTTTCGAACAAGCCTGATCGCCGCTCACAATTCCAAAGCAAGGCTCATTATGCTCCAAAACCATGCTAGCTAACCCATAATCTGCAATTTCTCCGCTTCCTTCAAAATCTGTTGCCAAATTATTGTTCTTCTCCTGATCTTGCTGCTCTTCTTGTGCTTGATTCCTCATCAACTCGTGCCTTAACGCATTGCTCCACTGCAAGTAAACCAGTTCCTTCAGTTCAGCTGCACGATCCTTCTGCAGCTGCTCTATTTCCTTTTTGAGGACTTCAATTTTGATCCCTTCTCCTCCAATCTGCAGTATGTGATACCTCAAAGCGGTTAGACTGTCAATCTGGAAGGAACAAAAATAGATACCACATTTTCCTTTCTGACAAGGCACCTAATAGCTTCTAATTTTCTTACCTCTTCGGTGCATGTTTGTTGATCATATGAATGAATACATACATTAGCATATGTTATTGATTTAAAGTGGTGTCACCTTGGAGATTGAGGAAGCTGATTTTTCTGCCAATTCAAGCTTTTCCAGGAGCACATTTTTCTCATCCTGCACTTGGTCCAAAACCACTCTCAGCTCCCCAACTTCATCTTCCAATTTCTTGATAACCTTTGTCCTTGTTTCTAGTACATCATATATCCTCAAAACTTCTGCTTCCCAAGCTTCAAGCTTCAAATCTTGTTTTTGCATTATTCGAGATTGCCAACTTGCTTTCCTCAAAAGCTTCTTTACCTTTCTCTGAAGAAATCCATTTTCTGATTTCCAATACTCAAGTTGCTCCAAAATCCTCAAATATTCTACTACCAACTTCTGAAGCCTTTGGCTCTCAGCCTCCATGGATGAAAATTCTCTGTTGAAAAACTCAACATGAGCCATTTCCAATAACAACATATTCCTCAGCTCCACAACAACAGATTTTTTCTCTTTCAAGTCACAGTAGTGGATAAATTGCATCTCCAACTCAGATTCTCTGTTTTGAAGATCATCAAGTCCGATTCTTAGGAACGAAATCTCTTCCTCCAATTCGTGTTTATTATATCCAATCTCCAAACTTTCTGCTAAATTCATGACATTTGCATCCATGATAATTGGTTCATGATCTTCCATGGAAAACACACATGTAGAACTGAAACTATGAAAGCTATCCCCATCTCTAAGCACCTGATCATCAGCTTCTGATAAAGACTCTTTAGGATTCAAGCTTCTTTTAGCCATAAGCTTTGCACAGATGAAACCAACCACAGACAAAGCTAAAGGAATCCCAGTTTTAAGCAGCATAGGCTTTATGATGACCTCTACCTTCGATGTTGAGCTCTCCATCTTACAAATCAAACTCAAAACCCAATATGGAATTACAAGGGAAACTTGGTTTTCTTGAATGTAAAGACTTTTTTTTATCCTGATGGTGGTCAAATAATGCAAGTTTTATTATAAAGCTGTTTAGGATTCTTTGCCTTTGTCTTTTGTTTTAGCTTTCCTCACGGAGAGGTGTAGAGGTCTCTGTTGCCTTTATATTACACTATCAGAGAGGCCGAGAGCCCTTTTGTGTCACTTTCATTTCATTTTGTACTTGGTGCTGTTTGGAATCTAATTACTTTTTTTTTTTTTTTTTCAAATCAAACTCTATTTGATTGTATTATTCTAAGAATTTCACACGTGCTTAATATGTCCTTATAGAGGTCTCTTTGGCCGTTCTTGAGGCCCCTCAAGCAAGCACTGCTCAGACTCCCCTCAAATATAGAAAATCGAACAAACGCAGATGGGATGGCACTACAGTGGAAAAGCAAGTCAAACTCTCATCTTCCTCCTCAAGTGCATCCAGATTTCATTGACGCAACTCAATATAATACGCCCCTCCCTCTCTATGGCAAATGCTAAAAAGAAACAAAAAAAAAAAGTAGAAAATATGGACAACATTTCTATAGAATTGAAAAATACAAAGTTTATCTTAAGGAGCCTTTTTTTTAGGAACCTCACAAGAGTCAACAAAATACTGTTGACATATAAGCTTTGTATTTCACCTAATTATACACACATCATCATGATGCAACATAATTTACCTTTTCTGATTTTCCTCCTCCTGTTTTTTTGTCCTCTCATAAATAGTTTTATATTCATATTGAGCACTCTTGCTTTTGTTTTGTCAAAGCTATGAGTCTTGTTTGATAAATCATACAAAATACTTTTTTGTACAATAAAAAACCATCTAAAATGTGAATTTTGAGCATAATAACTGCTCTAATTGTTGGGAAAATCTCATTTGATGATGGAATTCTTGTCATTAGCTAGTCAAATAATCTGATAGTGAAATTATTAAAATTTTGGTAAGGCCTTTTGAAAAAAAAATTATTATCTTTTAAAAAAATTTATCCAAAAACAAATTGCAGTAAAAATTACAAATTGAGTTTATTATTTAGACCGATGTCTACCATTGGATTTAATCCAACGTTAACTGACCAAGACACTCCCTGATCTCCGTGAACCACGTGAAGGGACTGTTTATGTAAATAATAAATATGACTAATGAAGCGCGAATCGCAGACACAATGTCTGCAAAATTGCGGGACCCACAGCCACAAACAAAAGGTTGAAGTGAATATTTGTCTCGTCTCACCTAAAAGTCGGTCAAAAACTGCATACTCCAGATCGTAGTCTAACCTGCGACTGCGTCACAGACCAATAGCCATCTACCTTTCCTGTACGTGTCATTTTCTCATTGGCCCTTCGGTAGAGCTAAACGGTGAGTCTGCGTGACTAAAAGTAGAAAGTAAAAGCAAAACCCAGAAAACCTCCGACTCCCTTCCTCTCAAAAACTGCCGCCATTTCCAACCAATCAACCAATGGAGGCCCTCCGTGTCAGCCCAGCCCATTCCCCACTTCTCCGGTCACAACGCCTCCAGTCTCACCTCCCCAATGGGCCCCAGAAGCTCAGCACCCGCCGTCCGATCAAGCCCTTCGTTTCCGCAACGCTTTCCCGACCGACCGCCGATGTTTCCGCCGAACCCTCCACCTCCTCTGCTTCCTTCGAGACCAGAACGACGCCGTCTCCGCCTCCCCACCGGGTATCAGCCGATTCGCTCCAGTACCCGCCCGGCTTCCTCGGAGCCGTACCCGACCGTACTGCCACCGACGGAAACGACAACGGGAACATTGTCGACGCCATGGAATACTTGACGAACATACTGTCGTCGAAGGTGTATGACGTGGCCATCGAATCGCCGTTAGAATTGGCTACGAAGCTGTCGGAGCGATTGGGAGTGAGAGTTTGGATGAAAAGAGAGGACTTGCAGCCTGTAAGTGTTGTTCCAAGTGTTCATTTGAATAATTTGGATTGGAAAAATTGGGGATTTTCGACTGAAACTTTTTTGTTGAATTTGCAGGTCTTCTCGTTCAAGCTTCGGGGAGCTTACAACATGATGGCAAAGCTTCCAAGGGAGCAACTGGATCGAGGGGTTATTTGCTCCTCAGCTGGAAACCATGCCCAAGGAGTTGCCTTGGCTGCTAAGAAGTTGAATTGCAGTGCTGTGATTGCAATGCCTGTAACCACCCCAGAAATTAAGGTACATTTTTTTTTTTCCATTTTGGAGCTTAATTTCACAATTCTAATTTGTGGGTTTGGCTTATTGAATGTTGTGGAATTGTGTATTGCTTGTTTGCAGTGGAAATCTGTTGAGAGATTGGGCGCCACGGTTGTTCTTATAGGGGATTCATATGATGAGGCTCAAACTTATGCTAAGAAGCGGGCTCAAGAGGAGGGAAGGAGCTTCATACCTCCTTTTGATCACCCAGATGTTATTATCGGACAAGGAACGGTTGGGATGGAAATTATGCGTCAAACGAAGGGCCCATTGCATGCAATTTTTGTTCCTGTTGGAGGTGGTGGTCTCATAGCTGGTATTGCTGCATATGTAAAGAGGGTTTCTCCGAAGGTTTGTATGGTTTTGGTGTTTTTCATCTTTTGAATGGATTACTGGGCAAGTGACTTGTTCAAATTTGTGCGCTTTCTTCATGGAAAGATTTAATTTTGCCTTTCCTTTTTTCGTTAAAAAAAGGCCTTCAATTTAGCATCACATAATGTATTGTGATATCTCTTGTACAGGTAAAGATTATTGGTGTGGAGCCCTCTGATGCAAATGCAATGGCATTGTCGCTGCATCATGGTCAGAGAATAATGTTGGACCAGGTTGGAGGTTTTGCAGATGGTGTGGCTGTGAAAGAGGTTGGCGAAGAAACCTTCCGCTTATGCAAGGACATGGTAGATGGTGTAGTTCTTGTTAGCCGTGATGCTATATGTGGCTCAATAAAGGTGAAAACTTCTTTCCAGTCTTGAAACTTGCATGGGTGAGTTTCTTTTGCTTATCATGCATTCTTAGGTAGTAGACTTCTTAAACAAAACTTCTGTTCACATTTTCATGTTCTAGAATTTAACCTACTTCTATCTTTGTAACCTACATATGTTCCCTGTCTTTTTTGGTGTAAAAATTAACATATTCATTTGCATATGTGTAAATTGAATAACTACCAGCCAAAGTTCTTAGTTAGCAGTTAGAAAGTATGTGGACGAAGGAATTGGGAATTTGCTCGAGGACTTCGAATGAAGATAATCAATCTGTTTTTGGATGAGTTGTTTCTGGTGGACATTATGTAACATATATGAAAGAAGACAATGAAGTGGAGTGAATGTTCAAATTAAAATTGTCCCAGATACATATAGTAACAACCTTGGATTTCCTTGAAGCAAGTTTACCGTGGCTGGCATTATTGCAAGGCTTTTTTCTGCTCAGGGGTCTACTTTGTTGCTTGTCCTTATGTCTCAGAGCGAGCCCTTTTTCTGTATATATATTCTATTTTCATCCTTTGAACTTTGATGTCATACTAAGGTTGTCTGCTCTGTGGTCTACTTATGACATCGGAGAGATATGTGTTATTAATGAATTCATTTATGTTCAGGAGTAACCTCTTTTCTGTGTTTGGCTATTTGTAACAGTAATAAGTTCAAATGCAATTTGGGTGCTAGTTTATCTCATTGAGAAAGGACGGCCAACACTGTAACTTATCTTTAATAGTTTTGAGATTTTAGACTTCACAAGCTTAGTGTTTGTTTTGCAGGATATGTTTGAAGAGACTAGGAGCATTTTAGAACCAGCAGGCGCTCTTGCTCTTGCTGGAGCTGAAGCTTACTGCAAGTATTATGGTCTTAAAGGAGAAAATGTTGTTGCAATAACCAGTGGGGCAAATATGAACTTTGATAAACTGAGAGTGGTGACTGAACTTGCTAATGTTGGTCGGCAACAAGAGGCTGTACTCGCAACTATTATGCCAGAGGAGCCTGGGAGCTTTAAACATTATTGTGAACTGGTATGCTAATGGTGCCTTGGTCAACTGTTTTTTTCTTTTTCCCTTTCCAGCTGAAATGTTCTTCATGGTGTGAACTGAATCACTTTGGTTGACAGGTGGGCCCAATGAATATCAGTGAATTTAAATACAGATATAATTCTGATAAACAGGCTGTAGTATTGTACAGGTAACCACTAGTCATCTTTTAGGTTTTACTGACATTATTTTTCCCAAATTTGCTGCCAATTTCTTTTGTGTGGTTAAGATGGGTTTACTTATGGCTGTTTTGTTTCCCATAAACAAAAGCTTTTTTACTTGGGATTAGTAATACATAGAACTTTTTTTAGATATTTCTTTATCCTTTTATATCATGTGCAGTGTTGGTGTGCACACAGCTTCTGAACTTAAAGAAATGCAAGAGCGCCTGGAGTCTTGTCGACTCAAGACTTACAATCTCACAAAAAGTGACTTGGTTAAAGATCACTTGCGCTACTTGGTAATTCTGCTAGTTACAATCGTGTTCTCTCTCTCTCTCTCTCTCTCTCACACACACACACACACACACACACACACACACATTAATTCATTTTTGTTTAGTTTGTTGCATCTTGGTCCTAAGTTTACTTTGTTGTGGATCTCTTTCAGATGGGGGGCAGATCAAATGTTCAAAACGAGGTTCTTTGTCACTTTGTCTTCCCAGAAAGACCTGGTGCTCTGATGAAGTTCTTGGACGCTTTCAGTCCACGTTGGAATATTAGTTTGTTCCACTACCGTGGACAGGTCGTAATTCAACATCTTTTTGTTTGTTTGAATTTTAATAAACAAAATCTGATGGTATACTTGTTTTTCCTATGCAATAGGGTGAAACTGGGGCAAATGTGTTGGTTGGAATCCAAGTTGCCAGGGGCGATATTGATGAATTTCAAGCTCGTGCGGGTTCTCTTGGATATGACTATGCAGTGGTGACCGACAACGACGAGTTCAATCTTTTAATGCATTGAGACTTTCACATTGCTATGAAGGGGAAGCTTGTGCCTCCAGATGACGTTTTAATGAGCATAGAAGGGAGACACTGTCTTATATGTTTGATAGTTTATTCTTGTATCTTTCAAGTTTAAGAGAAGTATGTATTGAAGGGGAAAGTACGATATTTTAATTGTCTGTATTATAAGAACATTGTTCATGGGTGTCAACCCAGGTCTTGTTTTGTCCAATCGAGTGGGTATTGGTGTTGACCCCGTAAGGTCTACTATGTTTTGAATGAGAAAAGCGGTGTTCATGACTCACTAGCAAGTAGAAAAAAAGAGTATTGAAGGCAATAAGAGAATGTGATTTTACTATTGGAAGGAAGTTGAGCATTTCATTGTCTTCTCTTTTAGCTTGAAATCTCCTTAATATTTATCTTTTGACTTTGGTAAAACTATTTTGGTAGAATTATTGTTCTGTTTTACTATAAGCTCAATCCTATTCTCTTTTCATTTTTATTTTTGTGCGAGTAATACTGTGAAAAACAAAGACGTGAGATTGCTGCCCCATATACCTTGCAAAGGCTGAAACCAGTTCATATTGGGTACACAATACAACTCTCTTCCTGATAGCCTAAATTATGCCATTACGTCTATTGCGGCGAGGCTGAACAAGCAAGAGAATTGTCCTCAATGATGGTAAAAATAAGTTTTTTCTTTTGCGAAGAACTCAACCAGAGATAAAATAAGTTAGTGAACTATGCGAATTTTATGGCAATACTTTGTGGTTCCTATCAAATAGTGGTATTTTGAGAATTTTCTTTACCATTTTATTAGGGGTGTGCAAGATCCAATTGACCGATCCAATTTTAATTGGTTTTCAATGATTTGGCAAATTGGATTGGATCTCTTACTTCCAATACCGACATGATTGGATCGGATGATGGATTTGCTTGTTCAAATCCAATCCAGTTCAATTAGTTTCATGCTTGTTTTGCTAATGTACATAATTGTAATTAAGAAAGTTTTGCACATTTTAAGTCATTTGATGGAGTTATGTTTAGTGCATTATAGAATTAAATAAATTTCTCTAGCATTTCATTTCTATTTTACATTTACTTATATTAAGATGTTTGATTATATTTAACATGACGATAAATATTTCACTATTATCTTTTTTCATAATGAAAATTGATCATTCAATCCAATCCAATATCAATTACATTAGATCGAATTGGATTGAAAAAATTCATAATCCAATATATATTGGCTCGGATACGAATTGATTTGAACCCATGCACACCCCTATATTTTATGGCAATCCCTTTATCTATCACTAGGGTTATAAATAATACTAAGTTAAGTATATACTCATTTCTGGCATTAGTATTATAACGAAACACAATAACATAGTTTTTACACCTATAAAATGGTGATTGAAAACACAACTCAGTAGGAACAAAAGTCTTATCAAGGGAAATTTTCACGACTAAACTAGGTGATGCAAAACATATAATTCAACATATTTATTAATTTATGATATGCATGAATGTCATGATAACTCCATCGTTATTACCTTGCTGGAGACTCCCTTAGTTAGACTATCAGCAAGTTGATCCTCGCTTCTCACATATGGGGTGCAAATCACACCTTCTGTCAATTTCTCCTTTATAAAGTGTCTGTCAATCTCAACATGTTTAGTCCTATCATGTTGAATTGGGCTATGAACAATGCTGATGGCTGCCTTATTATCACAACATAGGTTCATAGGATCCTTATACGCAATCTTCAAATCTCTTAGAAAAATCCTCAACCAAAGTAATTCACACACACCATGGGCCTTGGCCCTTGAATTCTGCTTCAGAACCGGACGTAGCAACAACTGACTACTTCGCCATGTCACTAAGTCGCCACCCACAATTGTGCAATACCATGTAGTGGATCTTCGATATGAAATAGAACCAGCCCAATCTACATCTTTGTAGGCTTCAACTCCAAAATGATTAGGTTTGGAAAACAAAAGACCCTTACCAGGTGCTGATTTTAAGTATCTAAGTATTCTTTCAACTGCATGCATGTGAACTTCTCGTGGCTCGTAAGAAGTGCATAAACCGACTAACAACACTCACTGCATAGACTATATATGGTTGTGTATAAGCCAAATAAATTAATTTTCCTACCAATCTCTAATATCTCTCCTTGTCAACATGGGTATCATCCGTCTGTTCACCTAATCTATGATTTTGTTCTATTTGAGTGTCCACAGGCTTGCAAGTTAGCATCCCTATTTCAATTAAAAGATCTAGCACATATTTTCTTTGTGAAACAAAGATTCCCTATTTTGAATGAGCCACTTCAATCCCTTGAAAATATCTCAGGATACCCAAGTCTTTGATTTCAAAATCCTTAGCCAGCTGAATGAATAAAACTAAGATATTTTACCATTTAGTTGAGAAAGATTTATCTAGATATAAGATAGGTTGCAAAAATACATGTATATAGTTGAAGGCAATATTAGAACATTGATTTTGTAACATACTTTTTAATGCTTTATTTTATTTTATTTTAATGATGAGGAGAGGAATTCCCATTAGGCCATAACCCGGCCCGCTTTGCTGATCGACGGCCCATCCAAACGTCCTGCACAACGAGAAAAAACTGTTCATGGGCGGGTCGTCTAAATAGTATAGCCGCGCGGCTATACTCCGGATTTTCTTTTTTATCACAAGAGTATAGCCGCACGGCTTTACTGGGGTCTTTTGTTTAAATTCATTTTTACATAGATACTACAATCTTTTGTTTCTAATTGTTATTTCCCAATTCTTGTTTATCGATAAGAATAGTTTAGATTATTATTCATTACTATTAGGCTATTACTCAAATCTCTATTGTCCTATTTTGAGTATTTACTTTTCCAGAGTTAATTACCCGTATAAAGAATTTAGCATTTTCACGTTTAATACTTATATTGTACACGTATATATGTATTTTTCATGTTTAATACACTTATTTTTTATAAAATTTTCAATAATACACACAAAATTCACAAAATACTCATATATTATTGAATTAAAATATTAAAATACTAATTATTCACTAAGTAAATAATAATTAAAACATAACTATTAAGTAAAGTAATTAAAAAAGAGAAATTTAGATTATGATATTCAATGCGTATAGCCGCGCGGCTATACTTTTTAAAACATTCTACATATGGGGTGTCGCCGAACGACCCTAAACCCGAAATATTATATTTATAGATTAGTATAGCCGCGCGGCTATACTCTCTTTTTATTTATTCATAACTAGTATAGCCGCGTGGCTATACACTGTATTTTTCCATTTTTAAAAGTCTTTTTAGTATAGCCGTACGGCTAGACTCTTTAGACATTGGGCCACACATTCAATAATATATTAATAAAATATTTAAAAGTATTTAAAAACTTAAACAATGAACAAATATAATAAAATAATATTAAAAGAAGGAAAGAAAAATTGAACTCCCCAAATCGCAAAGATTTGAGAGAGAGAGACGAAAAAAAAAAAAAAAAAAACATGAACGAACAACCAGAGAATTGAAGAAGAAGAAAAAAAAAAAACAGAGTAAATCACAAAAGCCAGCGCCACTCCCATCCTCTGAGCCTTGACACTCCACACCCATCCCCGCAGCACCTCTCTCTTTCTCTCTGTCTCACATCTGGGTTGGGTGTGCTCTCTGTCTCAAACCCCCTCCTCTCTCTCTGTCTCAAACAGCCAGCCCCCCTCCTCTCTCTCTCTCTCTCCTATCCAACACATCCCAACACTGGATCTCCCCCTTCACCAGATCCATGGGTGTCTTGATATGTATCTGAAATTTGAATTCGAGCCTTTTAATTTGACTAAAATTTCAAATTCTTGCTAATTGGTTTGATAATACCAGACATTTGTTTTGAAATTTGCATTTTGAATTGTCCATCTTGGCATCTTGAAAGGTGATGTTGCTGCCCTTTTTTCTTTTTTTTCTTTTTGGTAATATTTGCTGCCCAATTTTCATCTCTGCTGAAGTTGGGTAAGTTGAAAATGAAAGCGGCAACTCGAGCGACTCAACTCGCAGTAATCTGGGCGAGGTGAAGTTTGGTTGTGTTGGAGAGGAGAGCGGCGGTGGCGATGGGTTTGGGCTGGATCGGCGGGGTGTCAGTCGGAGGAATTCTTGAATTAAAATATTTAAATACTAATTATTCACTAAGTAAATAATAATTAAAACATAACTATTAATTAAAGTAATTAAAAAAGATAAATTTAGACGATGCTATTCAATGGATATATCCGTGCTGTTATACTTTTAAAAAATTCTATTTATAGATTATAGGCGCCCGGCTAAACGTTTGTAATATTCTTTTATAGCGTATAGCCGAACGGCTATACTCTTTCCACAAAAACACGCGCTAAGGGCTACGCGGGCCCTTTTTAAAAATAAATAAATAGTATAGCTGCGCGGCTATACTTTATTTTTTATTTATAAAAACATGTATAGCCGTGCGGCTGTATTGTGGTAGTTTATTTTAAATTTTTTTTTAAATAAATGGCTATGCTCTTTACATAGATACTGTGATATATATTTTTTATAATTATTTTTTTTCCAATTTTTGTTTATCGATAAGAGTAGTTTAGAGCATTATCCATTACTATTAGGCCATTACCCTAGTCTTTATTGTTTAATACACTTATTTTTTACAAAATTATACATGCAAAATTCACGTATTATTCACAAAATACTCACATATTATTGAATCAAAATAAAATATATTAAAATATTAAAATACTAATTATTCACTAAGTAATAATTAAAACATAACTACTAATTAAAGTAATTAAAAAAATAAATTCAGGTTATGCTATTCAATGAGAATAGCCGCGCGGCTATACTATTGTAATATTCTATTTATAGAGTATAGCCGCACAGCTAAACGCTTTTCAAAAAACACACACTAAGCGCTAAATTAACAAATAATAATAATAACAGAAACCCCAGATGAACTGTCTATGAAAATAGGCCTTAGTGATGAACCAACAATTAGGCAGGAGGTGTAAAGAAACTAACAATTTAGTCTGAGTGTGTAAAGTGCTGGCCCTTGAGGCGGGGCCATCACAAGGTCCATTTACTCAATTGACTGGCCATTCCTCATAAAATCATAAACTGCTTTCAAGTAAATTTGCTCCAATGTATCGTACATATGCATATATGGTAGAATTTTATAGTGAGGGCATTATATTCAAGGCCCTTAGACGAGGCTCTATCTCTTAGCTATGCCATTGAATTAAATTTGTTAGTTTGATCTAATGGTTAAGCGATAAGGCCTCATCTCAGGGCCTATAGAATAACCCATGTTAGAATTTGCTACAATATCTGTGTGCCTCACCTATGGTGACAAAGAGGATGACCTCATGATTGCTTCACTGAATTTGCTACAATATCTCAGTGCCAAGCCATCATGAAAAATGTTAGTGGTGGGTCATAATTTCCTTGCAGTGATGATTTCTCTGATTATAGATGTACTGCAATAATAATAAAAATTATATATATAGCAAAGGATCATATAAGGGACAGCTTTCAAAAAATCATGCCTGATAGCAAAGGAAACTATTTGTTCCAGACACGGCACTTTGCATGATGTATAATGCGTTGATATGATATGATCCATCTTTGGTTTTGTAGGGTGCCATTTCGCTGAGCCGGCAGCTGAATAACTACAGGGAATATCAAAATGAAGTGGTGAGTATGGTGGGAAGAGCTAAAGCCAATGCCATATTCTCTGGAGCCATTCACCTTCTAAGTGCAGGGACCAGTGATTTCATTCAAAACTATTACATCAATCCCCTTCTTAAAGTGTACTCACCTGACCAATTCTCAGACATTCTCATGATATCCTACTCCACTTTCATTCAGGTCACTCCAAACTCAGATTATGCATGCTGCATGTTTTCCCCTTATCTTAACTTTTTATACACAGCACCACACACACACGACCCAAAAAGTAAGAAATAATCTCATAGCTGATTGATGTTTGCTGACGAAAGCCAAACCTAAATCTAAAAACTAGAAATTGCAATTGCGCATAACACAAACCTGAACCCAAATAAAAGTGATCATATAGTTCTAGATTGCAATAAGATTCGCTGCTACCTATGGTGAAGTTAAATTGAAAGCTTCAGTAAAGGTGCGATATGGGGGAAAAGGTGTCATAATGGTGACCTTGAATTTAAATAGACAATTCAATCATGTTTGATACAGCAAAGTAATTGGACATCATTCTGCATCTGTTTCTTCATATACACTCTCATGACATAAGCATTACTGTGACAGAACTTGTATGGACTGGGAGTGCGAAGGATTGGAGTCATAAGCTTACCACCAACTGGGTGTTTGCCAGCAGCAATCACCCTATTTGGCTTAGGAAGAAACCAGTGCATCCCAACCAAGATGCCATTTCATTCAACAATAAGCTAAACAACACATCTCAAATTTTGAAGAGCAGACTCCCTGGTCTCAAGCTTGTAGTGTTCGATATCTTCCAGCCTGTCCTGGATATGATCACAAACCCTGGTGATAATGGTAAAGCACCTCTGTTCAATAGTTGATCAATGTGAAAAACACAAAAACAAAAAAGGGCAACAAGAAGAACCACCATACTAGTTACGAAAAAAACAGTTGTTTTTTAGCATCAATAGAAAGATTCTCTCTATTGCTTTTGTTTGGCGTTTGTTGTGTTAGTTTAGATTAGATAGTTCGAATATGTATGGGATTGATTATTACGTTTATTACTTGATAACCAAATTCCATTATCTGACAGGGTTCTTTGAGTCGAGAAGAGCTTGTTGTGGAACAGGTAGATTGGAAACCTCTATGCTTTGCAACTCTAGGTCTGTAGGAACATGTACCAATGCAACTGGATATGTGTTTTGGGATGGCTTCCATCCCTCTGAAGCTGCCAACGAGGTCTTGGCTGGCAAAATACTTCAGCAGGGGTTTGACCTCATATCTTGAATCTATATCCCCAGTGGCATAAGCTAAGACTGCTGCACTCTCTTTATCTTATAAATATTATGATATCAAAAATAGGTATTTAGGTGTTTAGTTCCAGAATTTAGTTTCCTCATAGTCTGAAGTCTCCTAAGCTATACGTGTTTCAATCCTTTGTGTTATGAGATCATTTAAGTAAGATCATGGCCCAGTTTTCTAAACTGGTCCAAGTTAGTAAAATTAATATTGCATGCACAAACCTGAAGTTATTGAATATGCTTTCTTAATGATTTGCCAAATATTTTTTATACATGAAAAGAAAAAAAAAAAATCTAATATGTCAAACTATAGGTGGAAATTACCATCTTAGTGGATGATATAAAGTATCTTGGTTTAACCCTTTCTATAATAGCTCATCTGTAATAATTTTATTGTTTAAAAATCCATGCAATCAAGGACGCTCAAAATCCATCTTGCTTTCAGTATGTAACAGGTGAGAAATACTGTTACAAAATAGAATTAACATTAAGGGTTCAGTAAGACAAGTAAAATGCATAACCTGAAGGGGATCCTTAAGAAAGTTCAAATCCTGCATTGGAACTGATTGCATATAGAAGTTTTGCTCTCAAAGTGCTCGGACGTTTGTAAGTTGGAAGCTGCAAACATCACAGAGAATGAAATCATCAGTGCAGTTTCAAACCGAAAAAATTAAAATGAGCATCAGTAGCAGCAGATGTAATTGATAGTCTGGTATCTGTTCTGAACTCTACTATTGCAATGTTATTGAAAAATTAGAAAGGGGTAGGAGGGCATTTTCCATTTATTGTACCTTCAGAGTATTATAGCAAGTTGACGCTGATGGAAGCCGCTCAACATCCTCTCCTTTCATTGCTGCCCAAAGAGGGATATCGCATGCAACCTATATAAGACCAAATTCCTGAGTAATTGCATACTAGATACATACACGTAGTTGTAAGATCAATTACATACCTTATGGATTGTAAACATCGGTTGCAAATGTTTAAATCCAAGTAATGGAGCTCGAGAACAACTGGTTACGAATTTTAGAAGCATACAACGTTCACTAGGTTCAAATCCTTTGAGTACCTGTGATAATGGTCGGAAGAAACTCAATAAAATATAAAAAGATATAGGTATCCTAAATCAAAATGCGCATCTATAAGACAAGATACAAACGAAATACCAAAATTAAATATGTCACATGATACAGAATAAATTGAAAAATCAGAAAATGATGAAAGTTGGCTGTTCCTCTTCTGGTGAAAGTCAGACATGAATCAGCACTGAGATTTGAGAGAGAGAGAGAGAGAGAGAGAGAGAGAGCAGAATACTTTTATATGAGCATATTTGGTCTGGGATGTTTAACAGAAAATAGGCAGCGAGCAGAATACTTTTATATGAGCATATTTGGTCTGGGATGTTTAACAGAAAATAGGCAGCAAATACAGAATCCAAATCAAATCATTGAAAAAGGAACAGGCCAGTATTTTACGAGAACCATCTTGGAGAAATTAAAATTAGGAACACCTAATTATACAAAACATAAGCTCATTCAACCAAAGCAGAATAGTCAATACCTCCCAAAAGATTTTAATCGTCCGGTTCCCATCAGAGTAACCGCCAGTGTACCTTGTATTCTTTCTTAAATCATCAACATCAATGTCATGGTTTCCACCTGAAAGCAACTGTATATGGTAGTTATAGATCAGTATTTGACAACTAAATAATTCATGTGCATCAAAGTCAGCACTCTTAAAGGAAAAGTATTTGGAGGACTTGATGAATCATAATACTGGCCCATCATGACCAAGTACATTGTTATTATTAAAATATTTCAAGGGGAAAAAATCAAGACATGAATTATGATTATTTCACAAGAAGAAAAACTTAAGATAGATAGATCTAAAAAGGATCATTTAGTTAAGGCGACACTTATATTTTAACTCTCCTGGTCTCATTATTAGAATTTCAAAGTTTTTTTTTTTCCGCTGCAATTTCCCCCTATTAGAGGAATAATTTTGCTACTGTTTTTAAATGGTATTATTTCCAAATGTCACCTTATCAGCCAACTACTTAAACCAAAGACGGAATGAAAGTAAGACCTAGAAAGATGATGCTCCATTTTTTTTTTCTTCAAACTTTTGGAATCAAGAGAAAAGGGACTAGGTCTTAACTTACAAGTTTAAGATGATTAATATATTAAGCATAAGATTAAAGGGCAGATTAGATTACAAGAGAATCATATCTTATATGAATCCATCCAAAGAGAATGCACCCAGCAGTCATACAGTCATATTCACTAGAACAATAAACAAACCCATGTATAGAGGGCCTTACCTGATTAAATTCACCTGCATTAAATAATTTTAGCCAAGATGGTGAGATGAGATCAGTTAACCCTCTATAGAACGCATTTGAAAAGGGAAATATCTGCAATTCAACATTGAAAACAAGGTAATTCTTCTCACCAATAGGAGTAATAATAACTCTAATCTTCAAAACATTAGTTGAACAGGAATGAAATATAAACCTGTCGGTTAAGCTTATAATCAGCTATTGCATGAATGTACTGCATCTTGTTCTTGTTTGTCACAGTAACATCTTTCCCATCAGGCTTAAGCTCAATAACTTGCCTTTTTCCAAATGATTCTTCAGTTACAGTAAAATCCAGACAGAGTTCCTCAACATCACCCTCATAGTGCTGCAATAACCACACAAGTAAAAGATCAAAATCTTTAAAGAAACAAAATGCATGACAAAGCATATCAGTACATGTATGACAAACTTGATCCAGAATGGAGACTTCAAGACACTTAAAGCTGGATATGAACCAATCAAGGGTGCTTTATCTCAAACTGTACAGACAAAGCAACCAATAACACCTTAATTCAAATAGTTTGGGTTGAGATGCAACCACATAGACAGTATCAAGTTTACAATATGCGGTCCTGATGTCATACAGCGTTCGTTTTTTTGGCCAAGTAATTTAATACAGCCCTTTAAGGAGCAAGGCACATCAGTTTTATCTCTTAAACATCTATAATAAATCTTCAACAGTTTTGTTATTGTATCCTAACACTTAGTGCACTAATATGGTTACATGATTATCAAACTAATGATCAATGCTTCAGAAAGGATTTAATGAGAATGGAAGGACCCAGACAGACAAACAAATCCAAGGTTTACCTTGACATACATGAGATTCCTGTAAAGCTCTGGATCAAGTGTTGATAGTTCATCAAGAAAGCTATATCGACCTAACAGCTTTTGTATAAAAACATGTGAAAAGGAGTAATCTAGCAAAATTCCTTCATAAAGAGCTTTGCCAACAACTCTTCCAAGGAACTCAATCATCTGGATACCATTCTCCAGATATCTTGCAGATGAATTAGGGATCAGAAGTCTGTCTGAGGTTGAGGTTTGGGAGAATAGCCCATACCTGATCAGCAGAAAAAATGAGCTCAGAAAACTGACTTCTAAAGAATCCAATAACAATGCAAGGAAGCAAAATGTAACATATACATATCTATCTAAAATCTCAAAAACTTACTCGGGAGCAAAGGCTGCTTTTGATATATCAGTCAAAAACTCTTTAGATAATCCACCATAGTCCAGGCCAGCCTCGGGAAGGCCACATTCACTGACAAATGAAACATGGATGGATGACTTTAACCTTGACCCTAGAGAATTTAATTGCCGAAATCCATCTTCAACAATATGACCACGACGAACTACTATCTCAACTGATCGAGAACCAGGTCCAGCGACTTCACCAGCCATTTTTCGGGAGGCTTTATCCATCTTGATAAACTCTCTAAACATCTCAACTCTGCCATGATACTAAATTATGTCAGGAAGAATAATTTACTGTAGAGGTCTTAAAGATTTTTAGAAACAAAATTATGTCGAATGTAAAACTCAAAAGAGTCAGTAGTGAAGAATCTAGCCACGATTCCATACTGTCAAAGGTAAAGAGTTAGAAAACTACGCGGTGAAGAATAGTATAGGCAATGAAGACGCAAAAATAATCAACCCACAAATTGTCAATCCCTACTGCCCCACCAACCCACCCACCTACCAGTGCTCACTCAAACCTCACAAGCCAGAGAAGCCATGTAATGCATATTACATAGAAGAACTTCTGCACTCTCACTTGGAAACATATACAAACCAAACATTCAGGTGCACGCACCTGTGCAACCTCAAGGCGTATGTCACAAGGTCAACAATTTTCACTGGAAGCCAATAACAGGTCATCCAAAGGCCACAAAATGGGTTTCATATATCCAAAAAAAAGGGGGATCTCATAAGTTGAGGAAGTAAACAAACTGGGCCAAAAATACAGGGAAAAAATAATTGAACTATGAAATTATTGAGTTTTCCGTTATTTGATTATTTTCTTACCTTTCTTCAAATGGAAATACATGCGGGGTTGTAGTTATAACAGAACCTATACTTGGAACAGGCGCAGCATCATCTGATCTTACATTAGCTGAGAGAACTTCATGAGTTCTGGCAGCTACCGCGATTGGTGGGCGGTTCTTTCTAGCAGGTGAAAGCCACAAAACAGAGGGGCAGAACTGGTGCCTGCAATCCCTTTCATACATTAAGTGCAAGCATCTGATTGCAGATTCCATAAGGGGTCTATCCTGCTGTCCAATACTTTGAGAAAAACCATTATAAACTAATGTATTGAGGACAGATGTAATTTTCCGTTGTTGCTCCAGTGTGAATGGCACCTATTCATGCATAAAATGCTCGAATGATAAGATTTGAATAATCAGAACAATCACTGAAAAATAAGAAAAAATATTCATGCATATATATATATATAACCTGTTACCTGTTTTTCGTAGAATTCTATGTCATCAAGAATCAACAGTAGGTGTGAATAGCTTGCACAGAAAAGATGAAGCATACATGAGATATCTCTAGAGATACCTTGAGGGCCATGCTTTACAGGTTCTATATCCCAAACATCAGAAGAATCCTCGTCAACAGGTCTAGGCTTAGGTTGATTATCAGTCAAATTTGTATAATCATTGCCTTGCGACTTGCCGGTAATTTTATGCAGAACAGTGACCCACTTATTAACTCCATCATTATTGGCGTGTTTTTGTTTTTTCTCAAAAGCCCCAACTTTTTTGTCATTGACTGAAATTTTACTATTACAGTCATAATTGTCTGGATCAGTGTGACAATCCCTGGGAAAAAGGTTTGTTTCCAATGCTCTCCATAGATTCACAAGAAACCCAGGAGTAAAAGATAGCATGTTAAGGACTGGCAACGATCCAACTGTGGGGTTCAATAATGAAAATATTCTGAGCATGTACGAATATAAATGCACAATATCTAGCAGCTCCAACTTCCTTGAATGTTCCAGGTTTTGTTGTGTCTCAGACCCTTGAATATGACCAACTTTATCCATTACAGCCAAAAGATCTATAAGATGCCACTGCTGGGAAATAGGTCTAAACATATCCAAGTACGACATTTTAAAGGACCCCATCTCACCCTCACATAAAGCTGCATGGGTGGGCTTCTCATGGGTTTCAACTTCACCTTGGAGATTCTGGTTCTCCTTGACACAGTCAACATTCTCAAGCCTAGACAATAAGTTTTCTGCAAGAATGTTAACAGCACGGACATATGATACAGAGTCCAAATCTTGATGGAACCCTCCAGGATCAACAGAATCATTCTCTGCCCCTGTTGCTAGGCATATAATGTTTGCAAGAGCCCAACCTGCTGGGGGAATCACCTTGGGAAGAAAATCCATCTTTGATTGATCCACATCTAACATTTCCTTTAATATTTTCTCTTTCAAAATCTGCCATCACCTGCGAAAGTTTGATCAGTCCCCACATGTTTGAATCACAGGGCTAAGAAGTTATATTTTGAAAAGAAACTGGGATTTAATGAATTAGATGTGATTACGCCCCGACATATGATGATGGAATTTATAAATAAAATAAATAATCATAACATAGAACGATAGATAGATGGAATTTATGAAGAATTAACATAAAACAAAACCATCCCACAAAACTAATACAACCTAAAGTAGAAAATGTCAAAATAGAAGGAAAAACATGGTGTCAATTTAATGGAGAATGTTATGGATCATTGTAACTTGAAACTAGAAGGTACATCTACAAATAAATGTCAAAAGAGTATTATTAAACCATTAATAAACTCACACAACCATTTTCCTGTAAAATATATTTGCATTCATCTATGTAAGAAGCGATAACAGTGTGTCCAAAATCTTAATAAGCTTAGTTTTTGCTCTAAACTGGTCCAGTCACACTATACCTAGACATCGAGTCAATGTATTAGTTGAAATAGGATCCCTGTTCAATGGCAAAGAAATACCAAATATTTCATTTTGAAATGCCAGGTTAAGCTTGGAAGTATGCAGCAGTTGCACACTAGTTATAGATCGTAAAAGAAAGTTCCCCTCACCGGTTGACTCATCATATCCAAAAGAAGGATTTTCATAACTACTTATAAATCTACTTAAGACGTAACTAATGAGTACATTAAAGGAAATACTTTACCAAAAAGGACTTACAAAGATTTAGTTCAAATTTAATGAGCCTTACCAGTAATGTCTGAAAACAGGGTGAGAGAATGGACTTGTGCCTCATAGCAGATATAAGAAGAGCTGGAAGACGTTGAGTAAGGCAAGGAACTGTAAGTAGAAAAACAAAGTAATTCTCGGTAACATAATGGATATCCAGCAAGCCAGGACCGTCTAAATCAAACTTTGCCACATGAAATGGCCTAAGAGCTAAAGTTACTGTACTTGCAGTAATCAAAAATCTATCATCTCTTTGTACGCTACTACTGCTTATCCATGAAGAGCAAGGAGCATCCAATGTGCTAATGTATCTTCTTATAGATAAGTAAAGACCACTTTCGCTACTTCCCATAAACCAAACTAAATCCTTCACTGCTGTATCTGCACTCTGACAGTCATGCTCAGTAACGCTCTTCCACCCTTTAAGATCAGTTAAGACAACAACAAAACGCATTGCTAGGGAGGTGAGAGCAACAATATCTTGACCCCCTGCACGGGAATTGTCACACTCCGAAAGAATAAACATGCAGAGAGAAATCATCCTTCGTGACTGATAACTCCAGACTCTTCTCTCCTCAACAGTGCCGATTGCCAGGGAGCAATAGTTTTTCATTGAGTCTATACATGAAAAATGAAATCAACCCAACTGCTAAAACAAACCGAGAAAACTATTTAAATAAATAAATAGAAGCATACCAGTGGAAGTCACGCTTTCCAGCATAATTTGAAAGAAATTCATCGTAGAGTAAATTTCTCTGGGCTGGATGTTCCTGTGCCGAGTCGATAAACAAGTAATAAAGAAAAGAAAAGGCCTCACTATATTGCTGGAAAGCCATGTTGCAGTGATAGCTAACTCAGCATATTGGTTCATCACATTCTCCCATTCTTCTCGAAGCTCCGAAGCCACCATCTTTGTAACCCTATAGCGCCTCCACACTCTCTGAACACATAAAAATAAAAATAAAAATAAAAATACACTCCCTTATGTCTTCCAGTACAAAATCGAAAATCCACTTGCTTTTTTGCTGTTTTACTTCTTTCCCACATCAAAATTTGTTTAATTTGGCCAAAATTTAACAAACCAATGCAGAAATTAGGAATTTTTTCGCTTTTAAGAAAAGAAAAGGCAAACACCTGAATGAAGACCGCAGCTGATGAGGCTCGTCTGGCATATTGACGAAGCTCTCTTTCCTGAGAGACCCTCTCAAGCAAAGCGTCTCTGGTAATCTCCTTGGCGCTCGCTCCTCTTAACGAAACCTGAGCAAACCGATCGCCATTAAAATCAAATTTTGAGCACAAGTTATTGGAAACGCAAAACAATTTTCATGAGGGAGATTGCTGAAGCATAAATTGTGCTGTTGAATTTACAGTACCTGATGTTTGCGACGTTCGTCCATGGAAGTTGGAACTCGGCGATCGTACAGTCGATGGTTTTCTTCAATCTCATTCGCTTCTCGGCAACGACGATCTTTCATGACCGTTTTCCTTGGCTCTGGGCTTTTCCCATGTCGTTATTGTGTGTTTTTAAATTTTACTTTTTTTATTTTAATGCACATTCATTTTTTCCCCACACGCACCAAAACACGCGTAAATCCCACCTATTTTGTTAAGGTTTTTATTTTTATTTTAAGGAATTGTTAAGGTTTTGTTTTATTCCAATACATTATCTTCATTGTAAGATTAACTACTATTATCCAGCAAACTTGGAGTCCAAACTTTGGCTTGACATAATCATACATATTCAATCCTTAATTACAACCCTTATTTTTCCATGGGGCACTGATCATTGCCTGATCCATGAATTTTTCAACGGAAGTGCAATATTTAAAGACTAAAAACTCAACAACAAAAAAGTTAGACAACTAAATATCTTTATAATTTAAACAATACTAATGTCATTCATAATTAATTGAAAAAAATAACATTACAATTAACCTACAATTGTTGCCGACGAGGTTTCATATCATGAAAACGCGCATTATATTTTCATTACTAATACAAGAAAAAATATTTTTCTCAATATAAACAACTAAGCTATATTGATTCCCTATTTTGTTAGGAAATGATGTTTTCATAATATTCATAGTTGAAAAAACTCTCTTAACCAAAGCAGTTGCAATGGGTAAAACCAAAGAGAACTCTTTCAATATCACTTAAATAAGGAATTATGGAGGCCCTATTTAAAGCCCACGAAATGGAAGATTTCCTTTTCTTTTTTTCTTTTTTTTAAAAGTCTGATCCAAAACGACGTCGTTTTATACCCGATCTAATTCCGTTAAACTTAAACCATATTTTGTTTCTACTAATCCTCAACTTCAAGCTAGTAACATCTAGTTTAATTTTCATTTTTTTATTAAGGATTTTTTTTTTTTGGGGGGACAAAAAAATGATATAATTTTATCAATAGAAAAAAATAAAAATAAAAAATAAACATACACAATCTAGTGTGCCTAACCATCGAACTGCTGCAACACACTGTACAAACCAAAAGTTACAACAGGTTTTTTTTATGATTTTGTTATGGTTCTGGTTGTTGTTGGCACCCATCTTGGGTACAACAAATGAACACCATTATCCAACCCACCATCGCCGCCTTACCTCCTCTGCCTCCTCCTCCCTCTTCTTCTTTTCCCCAAAACCCCTTCTCTCTCTCAAACCCTAAACCCTCACTACGCCCTTCTCTTTCTCTCTCTCTCTCACCTCCTTCAAGTTCAAACCCCAAACTCAAACCCCAACTCCTCCTCAACTTCACCGCTTTACCTCCCTCCCAATCCCTCCCAACCCAAAAACCCCTTTTGCCTTTAACCCCTCCCAATGGCTCTGACCAAACCCACTTCTTCTTTCACCATCTCCTCAATTTGCTTCGCCTCTCGGCTCGTCACGGCGACCACGAGCTCGCCAGGGCCGTGCACGCCTCAATTCTCAAACTTGAAGAAGATAACCATCTGGGTAACGCTCTCATTTCAGCTTATCTCAAGTTGGGTCTTGTTCCTGACGCTTACAGGATTTTTCAAAGCCTTTCCTGTCCAAATGTTGTGTCTTTCACCACTTTGGTTTCGGGTTTTTCCAAGGCGGGTCGAGAAGACGAAGCTGTGGAACTCTTCTTTGGGATGAGGAATTCAGGTATTGACCCTAATGAGTTTAGCTTTGTTGCGGTTTTAACTGCTTGTATTCGGATTTTGGAGCTGGATTTGGGTTTGCAAGTTCATGCCTTGGCGGTCAAAATGGGATACTTAGATTGTGTTTTCGTTTCGAATGCGCTTATGAGTTTGTATGGTAAATGTTCTTGTTTGGATTATGTGCTTAAACTGTTTGATCATTTGCCCGAAAGAGACATTGCTTCTTGGAATACTGTTATGTCAAGTTTAGTGAAGGAATTTAGGTATGCTGAAGCATTTGAATTTTTCCGTGAACTGTGGCGAACTGAAGGGTTTGGAATCGACCGTTTCACCGTTTCAACCCTTTTGACTGCCTGTACTGGTAGCAGTGCTTTTAGAGCAGGCAAATTGATTCATGCCCATGCAATCAAAATTGGTTTAGAGGCCAATTTGAGTGTTACCAATGCACTTATTAGGTTCTATGCTGCGTGTGGGAGTGTAAATGGTGTGAAGTCTTTGTTTGAGAGGATGCCTGTGAGGGACGTTATTACCTGGACGGAAATGATTACAGCCTACATGGAAGTAGGTTTGGTGGATTTGGCTATAGAGATGTTTGATAACATGCCAGAGAGGAATCCTGTTTCTTATAATGCTCTGTTGGCTGGTTTTTGTCGAAATGGTGAAGGCTTGAGGGCATTCGATTTATTTACAAAAATGTTGGAGGAGGGTATGGAGATGACAGACTTCACATTGACTAGCGTTGTTAATGCTTGTGGCTTGATCATGGATTGTAAAACCAGTGAGCAAATTCATGTGTTCCTTATCAAGTTTGGTTTTGGGTCAAATGCTTGCATTGAAGCTGCACTGCTTGATATGTGCACAAGGTGTGGTCGGATGGCAGATGCCAAAAAGATGCTTCTTCGGTGGCCAGCTGAGCAGGACAGGTCTGTAATTTTGACATCAATTATAGGTGGGTATGCTCGAAATGGGCAACTGGATGAAGCAATTTCTCTGTTCAACCTTAATCAGTCAGAAGGAAGAATGGATATGGATGAAGTTTCATCAACTTCACTACTCGGTCTTTGTGGAACTATAGGATTTCATGAGCTGGGGAAACAAATCCACTGCCATGCTTTTAAGCGTGGTTTCCTAACTGATGTAGGAGTAGGAAATGCCACGATTAGCATGTACACTAAGTGTTGGAACATGGAAGATGGTGTCAAGTTGTTCAATATGATGCCCACTCATGATGTAGTTTCATGGAATGGTTTGCTTGCTGGTTATCTTCTCCATAGACAGGGTGATGAGGCCTTAGCTTTCTGGTCAAAGATGGAGAGGACTGGCATAAAACCTGACAAGATTACCTTTGTTTTGATCATTTCAGCATACAGACACACTAACTCCAACTTAGTTGATAATTGTCGTAGTTTGTTTCTCTCCATGAAAACTGTTTATGGCATTGAACCCACCTCAGAGCACTTTGCTTCCTTCATTGCTGTTTTGGGGTACTGGGGTCTATTGGATGAAGCAGAGGAAATAATCTGTAAGATGCCTTTTGAGCCTGAGGTTTCTGTTTGGCGAGCTTTGCTTGATAGTTGTAGACTCCGTATGAATACAACAGTTGGCAAAAGGGTGGTGAAACGTATACTTGCCATGGAGCCCAAAGATCCATCTTCCTACATACTTGTATCGAATCTGTATTCGGCATCTGGGAGATGGCATTGCTCTGAAATGGTTAGGGATAAAATGAGAAAAAAGGGATTCCGGAAGCACCCGGGTCAAAGTTGGATCATTCATAACAAGAAGATACATCCATTCTATGCAAGAGATAAATCTCATCCCCAAGCAAAAGACATATATAGTGGACTAGAAATACTGATCTTAGAATGTCTAAAAGCTGGTTATGTGCCGGACACAAGCTTTGTTCTTCAGGAAGTAGAAGAGCACCAGAAGAAGGATTTCTTGTACTATCACAGCGCAAAACTAGCAGCGACCTACGGGCTTCTGACCAGCAAGCCAGGAAAACCAGTTCGGATCGTGAAGAACATCCTTCTATGTGGAGACTGCCATACATTCTTGAAATACATGTCTATTGTCACCAGAAGAACAATATATGTAAGGGATGCTTCAGGAGTTCATTATTTTTCTAGTGGTCAGTGCTCATGCAAAGATTACTGGTGAGTTATGGTTCCCTCATCTTTTTGGTAGCCAATTAAGAGGTTTTGTGAATTGTAACATGTTTGTATTTAGAAAGTGTAATTTTCCAGTAGAATTGAATTACAAGAGTTCGAGGAAGTGAACTTCTGAATAATGTTGGCAGAAAATAGATAAAGCCCAATTGACAAACAAATCAAATTACTTTCATGGTCTAATTTCTAAACCAAACCATTCATTCTTCAGCAACTAGCCTGTTTAATAATCGTTTCACTAAAAATCGATTTCATATTTCACTTTTCTTTTCTTATTTACGTGCGGCGCCCTCCTTCGCTGATTTCTTTAATGAATCGGACCAGGTCATGATTTCCTGAAAAATCTTACTACAAAAGCAAAAAGAAACCTTAAAATTTGTGCTTAGAAAATGAATTAACCTCATAAAGGAAAAAGAAACTAATCCAGAAAAACTAATTAAGAAAACCTGACGACGTTGAGGCTTATGAAAATCCCAGAAAAACGTAAGTCTCAATAGTATTGAGTTGAGACCACCTTCTTTCGCTTTGTGAATCAAATCCGGCCACATCTACATGCAAAAATAAATAAATAAATACATATTAAGATAAAACTCATTCAGATTTATTTTTATTTTTTTTTTGTTTAAAAAAGAAAAGAAATGAACACATGCATCAAATGTACTTCGTGGATAATGGATTGAATCAGATAGTATTATTCTTCTCTCTTCCATCGTATGAAACCTCCGTGGCTTTGGAGGACAAGCAAAAAAGACTGGAAGAAGAGCAAAAGTCAAAACAAGCAATTTCGTAAGTACAGCCGCGCGGGTATACTTATGAAATATTCTATTTATATAGCATTGCCGCTTGGCTATGCATTTAAAAACTTCTATTTTTAGAGTAAAGACGCGCGGCTATGCTTGTGAAATATGCTATTTAAGCAGTACAGCCGAGCGGCTGTACGTAAAAAAATTCTGTTTATAAAGTATAGCCGCTCGGCTATACGTTAAAAATTCTATTTATATAGCCGTTTGGCTATACTTATGAAATGTTCTATTTATAGAGTTCAAATATTTTTTTTAAATAATAGTATAGTTGCGCGGCTATACTCTTTAAATATGTACTGGCATCCTTTTTTTTCATAAATTTTTTCACTAATTCTCCTTTATGATAAGAGTAGTTTAGAGCATTATCCATTACTATTAGGCCATTACCCGAGTCTCTATTGTCCCCTTTTAATTTTGTACTTTTCCAAAGTTATTACCTGTATAAAAAATTTAGCATTTTAGTGTTTAATACTCGGTAAAATACACGTTTTTTTAAAAAGCAAACATACAATATACGTATGTACGTATTTTTCATGTTTAATACACATTTTTTTACAAAATTTTCAATAATACACAAAACATTCACGTATTATACACATAATTCACATATTATTGAATTAAAATATTATATAGTTGCCGAACTTTTCAATTGTAACTTGCCAAAAAAATTTCGAATATGTATTTTATTTGTATTTTCCACGTTCAGTATTTGACTAACTACGAAAGAATTTGAGAGGCTAAGACTATTTCTTACTTGTTGTAAGATAAATGCAAGATGGTGATTTCGCAATCTTTTTGCCAGCCAAAACAAAATTTTCAAACAAAACTTTATGGGTATGGTAGTAAGAGAGGTGGTAGTATTGTTCATGTAAACTGTTGTTTGAAAAGTGAAGTAATTACCAAGACCACTCCAACTTAGCGTGCAATTATGTAAGACAAATAATGTGTACATTAACATAATTTAGTAGCACTCGAGAGAACGAGGTAAATCAAAGGCAAACATTCTCATGGAAAGAAAAAAGAAAAGGAAAATTGAACTCTCATATTGATTTACTGTGAAATATTTCTTTTCAATATTTGCTTTAGATATGTTGAAACTAGCAAATTAATAACTATAAAGTATAAACTAATGGAAGTAGGCCACAAAATTTCAAAATTGCTAGGGCACCCGTATTTGCAAACTCTTAAACTAGAAAGCTTCTGTTTTGCTTCCAGCGTAACCTCTCTCTGTTAACTATATTTCCTGAGCAGAATGGTACTTAGGGGCAGTGGCGAAGCCAAAATTTCATGTGTCTGGGGGCCTCTCACAAAATATAAATAATAAAAACTTCGAACTCACAAGACATCAAAACATCAAAAATCATATTGTCTATATTGTCTATTTATTACAGTCATAATTGTCCTCGGCGAATTTTCATATTTTGAAATCGTTGCATAACAACCTCGTCATCTATACTATTAAAAATGTCTTTCTCAATATATGCAACCAAGCAATCATTCATCCACAAATCCCCCATTTGATTGCGTAATCGATTCTTCACAATATTCATAGCAGAAAATACTCGCTCTACACTTGCAGTCGCAACATGTAGGATTAGTGCTAATGTCAGAAGCAAGTACACTAAAGGCTATATTTGATCTTTTTTTTGTCTCAACTATCTTTTGCGCAAGATCAGTAATCCCTTTCAATTCTGTAAATTCATTGTTAGAGCTCATGTCCCAAATGTAATTCTCAAGTTGTTCTTCGAGTAATTTGGGGTCATGCTTAGAAAAATCACTTGGATAAAATTGGGCAAGTGGCATCAACTTTGCTTTATCAAAAGTAGAGAATGAATTACTTGGACTCAAGCATGTCATACAAAGAAATAATTCAGTATTCTTCTCATTGAACCGATCATTTAACTCTCGGAGCTGAATATCAATGACATCAATGAATAAATCAACACAATAATGATGTAAGTTTGTGATGGCTTGAGCTTTACATTTTGGTCTCCCTCCACTAGAAAAAATATCATCCATTTTAGGAATTTCAATATGATACTTGCCACAAAAGAAAGAAACTTGATCAAGTAAAGACTGGCTGGTCTGGTCGTGTTTCTGACCCAAGAAAAGATAAAAAGGCTTAGGTTTATTGATTTATACTAGAAGGCAATATATAATAATAATAATTCTAATCCTTTTAGGAATGAGTAGTGTATAATTTTAGGATATTTAGCTGGCCCACGTTAAAATCTACTGGACCACGCCACTATGACTTAACTTCTTTGGCTGAAATCTTCTTGGGCCCATATCTACATGGCTTTTAAATATGTAGCTAGACTCCTAATACTAGTACTATTTTTTTTAAATAAAATTTTAGGACTACACTGGTCCCCAAGTGCCTCATCCACTACTTAGGGGCAAAGTTAAGGTTTATCAGTCTAATGATTTTTCAAAATCATATCAATTTCTAGTAAAGATACCCTGTGTATGAGTCCTAAAACTCCCACATCCAGTGTTATTGCAAGAGGAACTGTTAAGGGCAGATCTGGTTGAGCAATGGTGCTTTTCATGCTCTTAGTTCTTACTGCATTATTTATTTATTTATTTATTTTTCTTTTGCAGCTCTACTCTTTTAAAAAAAATCTAAATAAAAAAGGACCTGTCTAAACCCTATACCCTATTCGCTATTAGGCGGGTCCTTGTTTATTTATTTATTTAAATGAATAATACAGCTGCACAGTTCTACTGGGATTCTTTATATATATATATATATATATATATATATATATAGGGAGCTTCTATTGAGGGATCCCTCAAATAAGCATATTTGAGGGACACCCTTGTAGGACTCACTCCGTATTGTATTGTACTAATCCAAACCGTCTATTTTATAGATACTCGTTCAAAGATCATCTCTACAAAAAATCACTTGAATCCGATATCATTTGATCACTAAATTGAATTATTGAAATTTTAGTACTTTTTAAAGTATCGTGTTCATTACTTGGTAGGACACAATTGGATATTAAAACGGTTTCCGATTTGTCTATTTTTTTTTTCCAAGGATGGTCTATGAATGTAGACTTAAAAATATATGGTTTGGATCGTTGAAAAATTATTTATAGGGAACCCTAAATGGTATCCCTCAAATAAAATTATTTGAGGGATCACTCAATAGAAGGAGACTATATATATACTTAAAACGTATATCCGTGTGACCATATTATTTATTTAAAAAAAATTAAGAAACGTGAAATTAATAAACCCTATACCATATATATTAATGAAATATATACATATGTGTATAGTTTATAGGTGAGTTGTTCCATCACGTCTATTGCTAACCACGTTGATACTTATCATAGTAGCAATTCTTCTTTATTATTGGCAGCCTTGGAAGACTTACCCAAAAGTTAACCAATCCAATTTCATTACTTGCTTTCAAAATTAACCTCTGCCCCTTTGAAAGTTTAGCTCAGTTTCCTACTTTAAGTTGCATGCATTTTTTTTTTCTTTTTTTAACAGAAACCACACGGGTACACGCAGCCCCGAAAATATTAGAATAAAACGGGAGGGAAACCCATACATTAAGCAAGTGACAAACTAGAAAAGAAAAGAAAAGAAACAAAGAGAGAGATTAGAAGGGGAAGAAAAGGGAAATAAAAGCCTAGACTTCTGACGTCGCCCGTTGCAGAAGTAAATGAGAGGTGTCGACTCACGAGGCCCAACAGCAACAGCTAAACAACATCGAAAAGACCTTATTGCCCTTCCCTTTGGAGTTGCTCTCTCTCTCTCTCTCTCTCTCTCTCTCTCTCTGCGCCATGGCCTTGAGCTTCTGCTCATTATCCATAACAAGCAACAACTAAACAACAGCAAATGCGGGCAGCTTTGGCCGCCTTAATAACAAAATAATAATTAACAACAATACATAAGACCAAACAAATGTGTCTTCTTCTTCTTCTTCTTCACTGATGTACAAATTTTCTTACGTGATTTTCGTGCGGTTAGGCTTTGGCCTTTTGAGAATTAGATGCTACGATTTGCTACACGACGAATTAGATGCAGTAAGATTAAAGGGCAAATTTTAACTTGAGTCCCTTATTGTTGGCTTTTTCTTTTTATTTTAGTTTGCTTGAGAATGAGAAGCATCAAATATTCCTATTTAAAAAGAGGAAATTAATAAAAGAAAGAAGAAGCATAAGATAAGAGTGTACTTGCCACAGTCCAAGAAAACATAAATACGTTTATTCTTTTGTACAATCGAAAATTATATGAAATTTGCTGTATTTAAAATAAAAAGTGTGTTGTGTTGTGTGTGGGTATAGTGTGTGCATTTACTATTACTAAAATGAATTATTTTGTTATGATGGCAATTTGACATTTCGTAAAATAACATTTGAAATCAAGTATTATGATATGTTAACTTTAATCGTCGTTCTATAGTGTTATTGGTGAAGGCATTAGGGCTATAAGTAAGAGTATGACTGAGGCTAATTTTCTGTTTATTCATTACCAATCTAATAAAGAAGTTACGTTGATGCTTGTATAATTAACAAAGTTTCCCTCATACTGTGGATGTTCCTCAATTGAAGATATTTCTTTTGTTCATTAATAGTAGATATTCTTCCTTTTTAAGCTCTTCGTGATTATATTTATTCTTTAGCTGGATAATTACACGGGTTCACTTCATCAATATTATCTGTCTGCATGTTATTTAATTTTCTTCCCATTTTATTATTATTATTATTATTACTTGCTTCATAAATACTCACCTTGGGAGTCTTACATCATGTGCCCTCGTGCGTGGGTGCAGCAAACGGCGAGTGTAATGGCGAGATGAGAAAGGTGGGAATTAAATAAAACTTATCGGTGGGAGGTAGTAGAAAATTAGATGGAAAAATTAGAAAAGGTCAAAATGGGAAACACAAAAGTTGCATGAGGAACTCGAAAATAGAGGGCAGCATAAGAGGACGCTTGGCGTGAAGACGCAACCATTTATTACCAAATGTTGTCTTCTCCCTCCCAGAAAATAAAAACCCCAAAGCTCTCCCACTTTCTCAGCAAACAAACAAGGCAGCTTCTGAATCAGAAGCTATACCTAAACTAGTTTAAGAATCTCTCCTTTAGCTAGCTACCTCAAAACTTCATGGCCAGTAGCAGCAAAAGATGGGGCAATCAATATGCATGTTCTTCTTCATCTTCATCAATGGCCATCTTTTTGTTTGTAGTTCCATTGGTTGTGGTTTTTGGGTTGGTTTCTTTGTTGGGTCCAAAAACCTCCAATTGGGTTTTCATATCTAATTCTTACCCTTGGCTATGGAGCTCACAGAGCTCCAGCCCCTCTCTGAACTTGACCGGTGCTTCAAATTCTTCTTCAGAGTTTCCTCCCCTAAACGATGACGTTTTGGGGTTGAGATCGTCGGTTGTTGTGGTGGATATGCACAGCATAGAAGAAGCTCACTCGGATGACTCTCTGCAAAATCGATCTTCTTCTCCTCCACTCTCCATTGAAGAAGCTGTACCACCAACACTTGAACAACCCGTAAGAGAGCTCCACCTTCTACACATGCATTTACAATTTCTTTTCCTATTCTCTATGGACTTCATTTTTGAGTTGCTTGCTTGCTTGTTCTTGCCATATTCTTGTTGATGCTTTTGCTTTTTTCATTTAAAATAATTCAAGATTTATTTATTTTTCTTTATGGGGTAAGAAAAATACATTAAATCAAAACAAAGAATTCGGCTTGGCCCATACTTTTAGAATTTTCTGTAATTTTTGGCTGGCTGCTATTTGACCTACAAGTCTAAGGAAAAAATCGTTTGCAGGAAGAACGAAAAAATATGCATTTCCAAATTGACTGCATAATTAAATCAATTTTTCTTAAACTTTTTATTAGGATCGAGGAAATACATATATATGTTGATGCATTTTGACATGTTTTAGGTTTCCGTAGAAGTTGCTTGCTGTCACAGTTCAATGTCCCTTTCCCCATTACCTCTCGTTTTGGTGAATGATTTAATTGAGAAATAATAAATGAATTTAATTGCTTAGACCCTTTACGGCACTCTTTGTGCTTTTGTATATCTACTCATTACGTGTTTAGTTTCTACTAATTAAGTACTGCCCCAGGTAAATGTTCCAAACTTATTAATGTGGTCACATTCTTTTGTCTTCCAGCGGTTGCTCTTTGTCTAAGCAATAATTTGATTCTTTTATAGATTTTTTATATGAGAGCAGATTAGATACTAAATAATTGACTAAGAGATGGTAAATCTAACAATTAATCAGTTCAACAGAATGGTACAAGGCGAGACGACTATGCGAATGAGACGCATGTTTCTATAATGAAGGCTGAAGGACAACGAAAAAATACTAATTTAGGGTGGCTGGAGGCCCGCCTTAGAAGAGCTCGAGCTGCCATAAGAGAAGCTAAATTTGGAAATCAAACACAAGATGTGGACTACATTCCAAATGGTCCCATGTATTGGAATGCCAATGCCTTTCAAAGGTACCTACTCCGTATTTGAGTCTTAATTATCAAATAATTTTGTGGGTTACTATTGAGAAGGCCAATTGGGTGTTTCAATCTTTCATTGTTACAAACATGTATTTTGCAACTTTAAAGATGTGACACAAATTGTATACCAAGGGATGGCTAATTGCTCTTCTTTCGAACACGTTATCTCATTGATGGTGCCCCTTTGAAATTACAGGAGCTACTTGGAGATGGAGAAACGGTTCAAGGTTTTTGTTTATGGAGAAGGGGAACCCCCCTTGTTTCATAACGGCCCTTGCAAGAGCATATATTCAATGGAGGGGAATTTTATCCATGAAATTGAGGTGAACAAGCAATTTCGGACCCGCGACCCTGAGAAAGCACATGTTTATTTTCTTCCCTTCAGCGTGACAATGTTGGTCCGCTTTGTGTATGTGCGTGACTCACATGATTTTGGTCCCATTAGACAAACTGTAAGAGACTATGTCAATATTGTCTCTGGAAAATATCCCTATTGGAACCGAAGCCTTGGAGCTGATCACTTTATGCTTGCTTGCCATGATTGGGTATGTTACTCTTACTACTTAATATAATTACTGTCAAATTGTAATGTAGCACAAATACTAGCTGGACCAATATAACATTCTGATTTAAATTACTTGAATTATGTTTCAGGGGCCAGAAACTTCAAACTCAGATCCTCATCTTCAAAAAAACTCCATTCGTGTTTTATGCAATGCGAATACCTCAGAAGGGTTCAACCCCTCTAAGGATGTATCCTTTCCAGAAATCAATCTTCAAACTGGTGACACACACGGGTTTCTTGGCGGGCCTTCTCCAAGGCTACGCTCAATCCTAGCTTTCTTTGCCGGAGGGGTTCACGGCCCTATTAGGCCGGTGCTGCTAGAGCATTGGGAGAACAAGGACGAGGATTTACGGGTGCATCAGTACCTTCCAAAGGGTATTTCTTACTATGACATGATGAGACATAGCAAGTTCTGCCTCTGCCCAAGTGGATATGAAGTTGCAAGCCCAAGGGTAGTGGAGGCAATTTACACTGGGTGTGTTCCTGTTTTGATTTCAGACCATTATGTGCCACCATTCAGTGATGTTTTGAATTGGAAGTCTTTCTCTGTGGAGGTTAAAGTGAGTGAAATTCCCAATTTGAAGAAGATACTAATGAGCATTTCTACAAAGCAGTACATAAGAATGCAGAGGAGAGTGGTACAAGTAAGGAGGCATTTCGAGGTCAATTCTCCTCCCAAGCGATTTGATGTGTTCCATATGATCCTCCATTCTATATGGCTCAGAAGATTGAATGTTAGAGTGCATGATGATCAATAAGACCTTTTAAGTAATTGGTTGAGGTTTTGTGATGTATGCCTGTCTATAAGGGATGAAATTCTTTTCTTTTTCTGGGATTTTTAATTTGTAACAAGTGAGAAAATAAATTACATTCGGTAGGTTTTTTTTCTTTCTTTGTGTGTTTTGATTTTATAAAGTCCCTATAGAAGTACCATTACCAATTATTTTTGGACAACCCATTTTTCATAAGAAAAAGAAGAAGAAAAAGGCAAACTTCAATCCAACCGTAGGTGATATTGGGTCATAGCTGTTGGCTTCCGTGAATTTGTGGTGTACACTTTCCTGGACTTCCATTAATAATGACACTTGACACAATGTGCTGGAGTGATTTCATTAGGAGATTTGCTATCTCTTGCTTCCATATAATTTTATTAATAAGAAACTAATATGTTATGTAATCTCCATTATTTACTTCCATCTCTGCCTCCTAATAATATGTTATCTAATCTCTATTATTTACTTCCATCTCTGCCTCCTTTGGCTCTATTTTTGATGTATCTTCACTTATACGACAATCGTACTAAAAAACTACAAACGTATGCACGTCTTCATTATTACTTCTATATTTTAATTTTCTTCAATATCTCAATTTATAAATATAGACATGTACTCCCTTTTTCATTTTGAAACTTGTAGACAATTTTATAACGTGGATAAACAAACATTTTGCATAAACAGTTTCTATATGACATTTTATAGCATCACAATTGCATGTTAAAAGGAATTCATCATGCATGATGCACTAGAGTCACATATCCGGGTTGGGTATAAATTTATTAAAAGTAGACAAATAATAGGTGATTAAGTTGAACTAATGGAGCAATTGATCAAAAAAGAAAGAATAAAAAACGTAGAATTAATAGAGCTTGTTGGATTGGGCTTTATTGGGCAATCTAATTAGACTGGGTTTTATCTACATTCCAATCCAACCGACGCCGTATCATTTGTCCTGATTTATAGACCAAATAGAAGTTCAATTAGAACTCTACATTCTTCTTAGCCAAAACTTATCCACCCGATCAAAGAACAACTCAATATAAAATGTGCTACAAAAAACTTATCCACCCGAGGAAACCGATCAAAGAACCCAAAGCAAGCCCAATTCGCCACCTGGCAGGACCCGTGGAACGCAACCATATCAAAAGAACCAAGGACCTAGCCCTTCCTAAACCCACCGACATGAGCCCCGAAAGTTCTCAGGTCCCACACTGCCATTCATCCCTTTGCATGCATGTCGACGTGTTGAAGTCTCGTCCCACGATACCACGTAGCAATTTACACCGCGCTCCGGCTCCACGTGTCACCTTCTCAAAACTCCACCAATTATATATACTACTAGGCCACCTCTCACCTTCTCATGTACCAAAAGGAAAAAATAAAATAAAATCGAAGACTCGAAAGCAAACATACAGAGTGTTTGATAAAATTCTGTGTGAAATTTGTGAGTGCAATTTGGAGTGTTTCAATGGCGTCGAGGCAAGCCAAGGAGAAGAGAGCCGAGGCCGCAGCAAGGCTCGCAGCGGATGAGTTGAGAGACGTGAACAAAGGCCGAGTCTATGAAGAAAAAACAAAGATTGAGACTACTTATACGCCTACCGATGAGCTGGGGAGGCCAGCAGAGCAAGTGCATGAAGAGACGCCTGGGGTGATCGGGTCGGTGCTGAAGACGGTGACTGGGAAGCTAGAGCAAGCGAAGGATGCTGTGGTGGGGAAAAGCCACGATGAAAGTCATGTTGAAGAGAAGGCCAAAGAGACCACGGGCGCCGCGGGGGAGAAGATAAATGAGTACACGGGTACCGCGGCTGAGAAGGCGAAACAGTCAAAGGATACAGCAGCTCAAAAAGCCAAGGACGCAAAGGACACGGCAGCTCGAAAAGCCAAGGAGGCGGAGGACACAACAATGGGGAAAACAAGTGAGTATACTGGTTATGCAGCACAGAAGACCAAGGAGACTAAGGACGCAGCAGCTCAAGAGGCCGAGGAGGCAAAGGACACGACAATGGGGAAAACAAAAGATTATACAGGTTATGCTGCTGACAAGACAAAAGAGACCAAGGATTATGCTGCTGAAAAGGCTAAGGAGGCCGCCGAGAAGGCGAAGGAGACGAAAGACTCGGCAATGGGGAAAGCTGGTGAGTATACAAACTATGCCGCTGAGAAAGCAAAGGAGGCAAAAGACGCAACAATGCAGAAAACAAAGGATGCTAAAGACACGACTGTTGGGAAAGCAAGCGAGTATACAAATTATGCTGCGGAGAAGGCCAAGGAGGCCAGAGACACAACAGCCGAGAAGGCCAATGAGACCAAGGACTACACAGATGAGAAAGCAAAAGAAGGGAAGGACACGACTGTGAGTAAGTTGGGCGAGCTGAAGGACACTGCTGCCGGCGCTGCTCGAAAAGCCATGGACTACTTGTCTGGTAAGAAAGAGGAGACCAAGAAGAAGGCTGCCGAGACTGCAGAGCAAACAAAAGATAAGGCTGCCGACACTACTGAGAAAACAAAAGAAAAAACTTACGAGACTGCAGAGAAAACCAAGGTAATAAAGAATAATCCTTCATTCTCGTATTCATATATATTTGAAAAATGTGTTGCACAAATGTGTTATATTTTCTTTCATTTCCATATTAACAAATTCTGATTGGTCGAGTTTTGTTAAATATATGCAGGAGAAGTTGAGCGAGACTGAGGAGGAAGCAAGGAGAAAGATGGAGGAATTGAAGGTGGAAGGGAAAGAGTACAAGGACGAAGCTGGTGGTAGATCCCGTGAGGCACGTGACATTGAGGCTGAGAAAGGGAAGGCAGCCAAGGGAAATATATTGAGCTCATTTGGCGGCGTGACCGGTGCCATTAAAAGCAAGTTAACTTGGCCAACCGATGTTGTGGAGAGGGAGGAGGTTGATGTGGCGGAGACCAGGCCAGGTGAGGTGGCGGGTAAGCTCTATTCGTCTGACCAGATGCATGGTCAAAATTTCAACGACGTGGGTCGTTTGGATGGAGGAGGAAAAGCGCGCGTGGAGGTGCGCATTGATGACGACGGAAAAGTGAGGGTGGAGAGCCCGGGTAAAATGTGATCGCGTCCACCATGTGTAGTGTGAAGCTGACCTTGTAATGGTGGTGTCGTGCTTTTGTTTTTTGTGTCGTATTTTGGGTATGTTTTTTGTTTTTCTTTTTGTTTTTAAGCTACATAAGCTCTGCCTTCTGATGTATAACATCTTACATGACCCATGACTCATCACTCGTGTGTTGTGAAAGGAAATAGTATTTTGCGTTCTTTAGTTCATTTGGGCCACAAGTGAGTTTAAGCCCAACTTAACCCAAGTATCTGTGGGTCGATCGGACTAGCCGCTGATGATATACCAATCTTGACCCGACAACTCTAACTTTTTTTAGGGATTTTTTTTATTGAAATGGGCGATATTATATTTAAATTCACACACATAATATGGATACGGATGTTAGGATTCAAATTCAGGATCTTGTCGGGAGCAAGAAGAATTCGGGACCTTGTCGGGAGTATTTAGTTCAAATTATTAGTTTAGGACCAGATACGAATGCTAATACTTAAACTCAGGACTTTGTTGGAGTAAGAATTCGGGACTTTATCGGGGAGTATTTGGTTTAAATCACTATTTTAGGATCTTGTTGGAGTAGCAATTAGTCCAAATTTCTATATTACTAGGATCTTGTTGGGGGAGTAATTAGTTCAAATTAACAATTAGTCCAAATTTCTATATTACTAGGATCTTGTTGGGGGAGTAATTAGTTCAAATTACTATGTTAGTGGATTCTTTGCAATGGTTCATATTTGAAAAAGAAGACAAATTCTAAAATGTATTATTTAAATTTGATACAGAAGTTATTTAAATTTAAATTTTTTGATTTAATAATATATTTAATTTTTTACAAGACAAATCCTAAAATGTATTATTTAAATTTGATACAGAAGTTATTTAAATTTAAATTTTTTTAATTTAATAATAAATTTAATACAGGAATCATCAATTTAAATTGAGGGAATAAATTTCATATATTTTCTTAACTATTTATTTCCTTCCATAATTTTCCTCAACATCATTAATCAGGAAAGGAATAACACTCTTCTCTAATAAAAATCTTTTGATTTAATAATATATTTAATATAGGAGTTATCAATTTAAGTTGGGGGAATAAATTTCATAAATTTTCATTACTATTTATTTCTTTTCATAATTTCCCTCAACTCCATTAATCAGGAAAGGAATAGCTCTCTTCCCTCCATAAATAGAAAAAAAAAAAAGAAGTTACAAGGAAACAACGTTTGAAAGAAAAGATTCATCCATATGGATATCCCCAAAATCAAATATATAATATAATGCAAGAAAAGGATGGCTTGGACGCTAGAAATTAATTAGCGTATATTGAAATTGAAAGAAAGGGATGGCTTTAGAAATTCATCAGTGACTTCAGTATAACATTGGTGGTTGGTGGCGTGATTTAACATTGTAGGAGTTTAGATGTTTTGATCTGTATTTTAATCAAAAGATGTGAGTTGAAATTGAAACACGTTTAGTTATTTAATTATAAATATAAATACGGTATATTTGTCGTATTGCATGCCTAGAAAAATAGAAAAGTACTGTGTCGTTTTGTACTTTGTAAATCCGTGTAAGGGAATAGAAAAATAGACAAATCATACAGATAGTGATAAGATGGAAGTTCACTATCTGTCACGTAGCGCCACTATATCGCATCAAATCACATCAAGTTAGGAAATTTTCCTTAATTAAGAATCGTAATCACTGCTCTTGTATTACTTTGTGTTGGAAAATACCAAAAGGGCAAAAGCGATTTAAGAGATGAGTTGAAGTGGTCTCAGTCCTGTTTGGCAAAAGCGATTTAATAAATTTAAGCTCAAGAAATGATAATGAAAAATTCATTTTGTAAATGTATAAAACATATTGCATGCGTTCAACAGGAAGATATAGATAACTATTGCGATGGTGATCAGATCAAGTTCAATATGTCATGTTGGGAAAATTTTCCTTTATTTATTTACATCGACAAAGCACATGTGCTGAAAAAAAGGCCAAGGGATTAGGTGATAAAAAATACAAGAGAGAGTCCCCACCTAGCACAAAGGATGAAAATATTCATCACTTCTTGACTTGAGTGAGGACATTACACAAACAAGCCGTAGAGTTGGAAGTGGTCACATGTGACCCAAATGAAGTCCAAAGCTGCCATAGTGAGGACATGTTAGAGTAATCAAACGAATGATGCGAATAATATGCTCACTTGGTATAACATTTTTTAAGGTCGAGGATAAATCCTCGCCTCGTATCATGTATTCTCAATTAATTTCAAAATTAATTTGTACAATGGTTAAATCAAGACGGATAAAATGAATCGATCGATTAATTTTACAGTTCAAAACTTGTTAGTGTCACATTATTTTATAAATATCTTGGAATATTTTTAGATGGATATCCAAAACCATATCACCGGGGATCCATCAGTTTCAAGGTGTTCATAATTATGAAAAGAGTGGAAAGTTCTATAATGGTATGCTACATTTGCACCAATCTTTGAGTTTGTCGACCCTCTCTCTCTTTCTCTCTCACAGTCTCACGCAGCAAGAGAACATAAGACGGAGAAAAGACAAAGCTTCACTCCCCGTCAATCAATTTCTCAACAATAAATTTCTATGGACAAATGTCCTGACATGCTCGTTCGAATATATCCTATGCATATATTGCAATATCTTTTCGAATATTCTTGTCTGTTTGAAGCTTCCTTTTTATTCTATTTCTTAAATATTTCATGTTTTTAAATACTAAAAATGAAATGCAAGTGCAAGTACTGTTCTCTCATGCTTGATAAATTTCCTGAGCACCAAAAATTTCTTGTGATTCAAATGGGGCAGGGAAGGCCAAGGAGATTAAACACAACGTTTGAGGCAGTGAGATCATGTTCAATCCATCAAGTAGAGAAATCTGTCACATTAATACATCATTTTGATACATAAAACATCGACAGTCAGAATCAACACGTACGTGTGTATACGATTAATTTTAATATTTTTATAAAACTAATCCAAATGCCTTGAACTCGTTGCTAGAATAATGTCCAAAATGTATGTTCGTAAGAGCAAGCCCAGCGCTTCAGGCTGGCCCAAGCAAAAGGCAGGAGCAAGCCCGAGTCCGCCTCCAGCGCTTCCAAACCAGCCCGGGCAACAGGCGGGCCCCACGAAACCGGGCAGGCCCAAGGGCAAAACTCGCCTGGGCTTGAGCCCGAGTTCGCTGACGTCAGCGCACTAAAATCAATTTTTTTTACTGTTGACTGCCACGTGTCGTCACCGGGTGGCTCCGATTGGATTTTTTTTCAGCAATCCTACGGTTCTCTTTTTTTTGGCCAAAAAAATTTTAAAAAAATCCAAAAAAATCCGAAAAAATTCTGAATTTTTTTTTTAAAAAATACCAAAAATTTATGTATTTTTTCCCTATAAATACCTAACCATTTTATCTACTTTCAACACCAAATCTTCATACAATTTCTTCTCCATACAATATTTTCTACTCTCCACTCACATAATTCATTTTCCACACCAAAATATTTTTAATTGCCATTTTAATCAATTTAATGTAACTTTTTTTGCATATTCTATTTCTTTTTGTTGCACAATGTTTATTTTATTTTTGCATTTCCTAATTGGCTTTATTTATTTACATAATCAATTTTATTCTTGCATTTCAAAATAGTTTATAATTTCATGCATAATCTTTATTTTTGTTTTTGCATTTTCAATTTGTCTATATTTATTTACACAATCAATTTTATTCTTGCATTTGAAAATAGTTTATAATTTCTTGCATTGTATATTTTTTGAATGCACTTCCAATTATTTATTTTGAATAGATCATACAAGCACAAATTTTATCTGGAGTAAGACACGTGGCAACCGAGATTCACATCCGAAAATCTTATCCGAAAATTTAATTACAAAAGATTATCAAAATTAATGATTTAAAGTATAAAAAAATAGGAAATAAAGTACAATGAATAGTAATTGCCCTAGACTTGCCCTAGACTTTGCCCTTGTGGGTGGAACTACAAATGGCAAGGCTGACACTATTCACATGAATAGTATCAGCCCTTGCTTGCCCTAGCTTGCCCTTGCCTTAGACTTTGCCCTTAGGGGTGGAGTTGCTCTAATTGACAAATATGCATAGTATTTGTGTTGGAAAAGGCCAAAATGGCACACTATACCACAAATTTGAGGGCTATAGATAATGGAGTGTTCTCCACCTAAAAGGAATCTAGGTCTTGATTAGTACTGAGAATTAAAATTGAACCAACAAGACCTGAAATTGGCGCATGTGACCGAAAGTGAAGTTCAAAGCTAACATAATGACGATTTAAGAGTAAACAAAGTAATAATAATACACAAGTTTATGTCCCTTCTTCGTGTCACTTTGTGCTACCTACAAGACAAGAATGTATATTAATGGATCCAAACTTTATCATCGCAATTTAGAACACTTATATAGATATTTATCTACAACCCTATCATCGCACATATTATATACATTTCAAGGTGAAGATATATATATATATATATATCTCACCTTATTATTTTTGGATATGTATCTCTTTTATGCAGATAACATTTTGACACATGTGTAAAAATAATTTATCAAAAAAAGAAGATAATTATTAATCCCTAAAATAACTTTTTATTTATTTATTTTTTTAATACAATCGATATTCTACTGTAAACTAATCTCCACTCTAACGAACTTCGCTAAACCCATGTCTATAATGAGGGGATTATGGATGAGGGGGTTGTGGGAGGGATTCGATCTCACTATCCAACAAGAGAGAAAATATGGGACTGAAACTGTTTTAATGATTGAATGGTTGGATTGAAACCCTCATTGAAGAGAAACACTTTCATGCAACTGAGATATCACTTTTTGTTATTCCCGGCCAATAATGTAATGACACTTGGAATAACTTTTTCACGTGTCAAACTATTATTAGCTGGGGATAGCAAAACAGTGCTATTTGCAAATAAGTTTTTCTACTCTTGACCCCCCTCACCAAAAGGATTTGAATCATCTGCTCTGATTTTATCTGCCATGATCTGCTTTACTTTTATTCTCCGTATGCCACCTCATTCAAATCTAATCTAAGGGATATAAATTGGACACATCTGACTGTAAAATAAAAACCCAATTTACTCTTAATTAAAAATAATTATAAAAAAACCCTAACTTGACTAACACCTAAACTTAACGTTTCTGGAAGTTTTTTTTTCCTTCTTCCTCCTCTGCACGTCTGCCCCCACCCCCAAAATCTTATCGCTCATCTCTGTTCTTCTACAGAAAGTGAAATCGGTGGAAGTTAAACACATATACATATTATTGAAAGGAAAAAAAAAAAAGCTTGGGCTGTCTTGCAACTTAGAAATAACAGGAGCAAACTAATACCTTTTTAACTTTAACTTGCATCACTCGCATCAATTCATTCCAAATTACACAACTGGCAAATGCTGAATAATTTAGCAAATTAGGTGATGTGAGATATGACGACTGTACCCAATGCAATTAACTTCTCTCAATGCTCCATTTCGTTCCTGAGAAATCACAACCCCCAAACCAGATGAGATTCAAAATCTAAATTTTAGTTTCTTTTTCGGAATTTCTCAATAGCCAAACATGGCATTTGAATGAGGAACAAAATGCGATAACAAAACCTCGGAAACAAAAAGTGGAATTGTCTCTCTTCATCATTTGTGGGCACTCCCTGATCTTATTCTAAATCTATCCATTCAAAGTGTTTTTTATTTATTTATAAATTTAAAAGTAGAGTTTACTTCTGTATTTTCTGATTCATCTTCATTCTCACTCCAGGTTTTCTATTATTTGGGTAAATTTAATGATTTAATTTCCTATGCCCTTGGAGCTAGTTTCTTATTCGATGTGTCATAGGATTCTTGTTATGTTCATACTCTTCTTGGTAAGAATGTTTTTTGTGTTCTAAGATTGGAGAAAGAAAAGATTGATGAGCAGATGCAGACGTGCAAAGGAGGAAGAAGGAAAAAAAAAAAAAAACTTCCAAAGACGTTAAGTTTAGGTGTTAGTCAAGTTATGATTTTTTAATCATTTTTAATTATGAATAAATTAGATTTTTATTTTATAGTCAATTTGTCCAATTTATATCCTTTAGATTAAATTTTAATGATGTGGCGTATGGAGAACAAACAAAAGTAAACCAGATCATGACAAAGAAAATCATAACAGAGGATCCGAGTCCTCACCAAAACCCCCCTCATTATAAAAGCTCCCAATACAATTTGACGAAACTCATCAATCAACATATTTTTCTCTCAAAACCTTTCCACTACCACCTTATCATCATCCATGTGGTCTACTTTAATTTTCACCTTATCTCTGACTATAAGGTAGACTTTGAGTTTGTTTCATTCAATTTGTTTTCTTCTTCGTGATTATACTCATGTTAATAAGAATATGATCGCTTAGCCGCCTTAGATTTTGATGAAATTAAAGGAGGTTCTAAGTTTATAAGAAAAATGGTTCACGTTTTGTTCTGCGAACACCGAATACACATTACATAATAAGCTGGGTTGTCTTCTATATTGATCTTTGTATAAACTTTAATAAAAATACTACAAAACTTCGCTTTCTTTCATTTTTTATTCTACACAGCATTTGATATGCATATTATATTATTAAATTACAATTATATTCATATCGTCGAATTTAATATGATAAGGTGATGACATGAATGCATAGTCTGAAATATCGATAATATCGAGGAAATATCGAGGATATTTCGGTTTTTTCGAATCACGAATATTTCGGAACATATCCATGTACATATCGTATAAATATCGACAATATCGACGATAATATCGGAAAATATCGATGTCGATAATTTCGCTCACATTTCAGAAATATTTTGTCAAAATATCGGTGTAATATCGCTAAAATATCGAAAATATCGATGTGAAGGAAAAAAAAAGTTTTTTTAAAAAAAAAAAAGGAAAAAGGGGAGAAAAAAGCACAAAGGGGATATGAACCCCTCCCATTTTACTCCTCCAACACCTTAAACACCATATCACTTATGTTTTTGTGATAATATGCTAAAATATTTATATTTATATGGGTGGTATGTTAACAATTACATGCAAAACTATTTTGGGGATTTATCATTTGATGACTACTCTTCACAATACACTTATTCTACACATAGAGATGATGAAGATAGTGAAAATTTTAAACCTCGTAGGAACTCTATGTGGTACTAAGTCACTCATGTATCTTACCATGCAATGTATAAAGTGTAAAATATTATAGTAAATCATTATATATAAATGATTACGGTGTATTTAATCTTTTTTCATTAATTATTACATATTTTTTACACTCATAGTGTTTGCCCGCTTGCTGTATAATCAACTTAAAATTAGTTAAATCCATCATGCAATGCATTTCCTTCTAATTTTTTGTGATAAACTCATAGATAATTGATTAAATAAACATTCTCCAAAGTTTCAATGAAAATTTCCAAGTTTTTCTTACAATTTCTGTGGTTTTTATTTAATTTTTATCGATATCGATAATATCTCGATATTTCCATCGAAATTTCCATATTTTTAGACTACCGATATTTCCGATATCATCGATATTTTAGACCTTGCATGAATGTACGTTGGGAAAAAAGTTCAGAAGTTAGCTAGGTCAATTTAGGGCGATCGATCGAATGTCTCCAGAATCCTGGGGCTTCTAACTCCTGTCTATTTTTGGTATGTGCTTTCTTCTTCCTTTTGGGGATGAGATACAGATCTCTTACACGTGTATGGATGATCAATAATTCTTACCAGCAAGAGTCATGATGTATATGTAGTTCAATAGAGATCACATCAAAGAGTTCCTAGAATAACACACTTCCATCATTATCGTGTGGACATCTTTATTCAAATCATTGAGTGACAACTTGTGGAATTAAATTATCGCTTCAGTGAGGTAAATACTGAGTTACTTCTTTGTTTGACATGTTTGAGTCTGGATGATTCATTCATAGTTTTTGACAAACAAAAGCTCCTTCGTTTTGTTGAATTTTATCCTCAAGATTTTAATCCCCAAGGTCTCGTGGCACTTGAAGATCAACTTTGAGATTTATATTAATCATATGCGTACGATGACCCATTTTTCTCAATTGAAAGGGATTGGTAGCCTTGCAAAAAAAAATGGTGGAGAAATGGTTGCATAAAACATATAATTATGTTTATTTGCTTCTCACATTAGCCTTAACTTTACCAGTTGCAACTGCTTCCGTGAAGAGAGCATTTTCTGCTATGAATATTGTGAAAGGTCCACTTCGCAACAGAATGGGAGATCAATGGTTAAGTGATAGCTTACTTGATGCTACGTTTTCAGAATATAAAAACTCGTCGTGGACAATTGTAATGTGTTTTTTTTTTCCTATTAATTATGAATTATAATATTATCGTTTCATTTTTATGGGTATATTTTGTATAATTTTTTTAAAACCTTTAGAGGTTGACCCTGAAATGAAATTTCCTGAATCCCCCAGTGGGTGGAGTCACCCAAAAACTTCATGGTTTCCCTTGCAAGTAATCATAGAGTTTTTAACTGTGCTCACCAATCATGGAGTTTAGTTGGTCCCCCGCTGATTATAGAGCATAATGTCAAGGGTTGAAAATATCGGACAACTTCCTGCCGGAACATGAAGCCCACTCTCGATGACCGTACAAAGTATGGGCTGGCCTAGGTTTTATGGATGGAACTCAGCCTAAGCTGATGAAGTCTCGAAATAGTATATATATATATATATATATATATATATATATATATATATTTCATTTGTTAGTTAGCCAATAGTTATCACTATTTCTAGCATCAAGGCAAAGACAACACAATGTAAGTACGACATGGTCCTGCAGGAGTTTTGACATCACCCTAAGTTTTTAAGCTCTTTCTGGAATCAATAGTTTAAGAGCACATGCACCAACCAGGGCTTTTTATAATTCACTGAAACTGCTGGGACCCTTTTTTGAAGGCTTCATGCACAAATTAACCAGACGTACTTGATTTCTGAATATATGGCCATAGACTAATATTACTTCACAATCTTGAGGCCTCCATCCATCACAATCTGGTATATATATATATATATATATATATATATATATATATATATATATATATATGTTCCTTTGACCTAAATGATGGCTCCACTTTTGTTAAATACTCTAATCATCAGTAATCAACAGTAATTGTCAGTGATTAAGTAGGTTTTGGGGTGATAGTATTGGCAGTGATTGAAACATATTCTATCTGTGGTATGCACAATGAGTCATCTTAGATTGATTCATAAGAAACTTAGTAGTAACTTATGTGATCATCAGCTTATTAAAGTTAACATTTTAATAGAAGAGGTCTCATATTCAACTTACATAGATGCAAAGACGATTTATATTTTTGATTAGTCTCATTGTCGTGACATATATAAATCTTGTTGTGAGTGTGTTGACTCGTTTATAAAAGTACCATTCTGTATACATACATATCCCCTTGTTTTGTCGAAAAAACCATTCAATTTAATTTGCATCCCAAAAGAAAAATGGAAGTACAAATTGGACCTACAAGGAAACGTGCACACACCTACACCCTTCTTTTTTGGTTTTAGTGTACATGCAGTAGTACTGCCCCACACTTGCTAAAGAAAATCACAATAATTTTTCGAAACTGCAGATCTAAAATGCATATAAATCAAAGTTAACTCTAAAGCTTATATCAACGAGAACCAAGCTATCACTGATCGGAAAATAAAAACAAGAACCAAGCAATCACATTTTATCAAACTTATATATTTTGACTGAGGTTGGGGAAGAAAGGTACCACACGGTGGCTTTGTCTTCTGAGAATATGTCAAGGAGATCTTTATTAAGTGGTGTACAAAACAGCAGGACCACGTTTGAGCCTGAACCATTGGGGAAAGGACAATTTGGATTTCTACCATTTGATGATAGAGGCCTTTTTTGTTTTGCTTTTTTGTTTTTTTTTGTTTTCCAAAAGGTGATAGAGGCCTTTCTAGATACCTTTAAATTGATCATGTTGTGCTCTCCTTTTCTCAAATTTCAAATTGGTATCTCCCTCTTTCCAATGATTAAAAATATAAATATAAATATAAATATAAATCCAGTAATTAATTACACAACTATTTATTGATTTGATTTCTTAAAAAAAAGTTTCGTCTTAATTTTAAGAACCAAGCCATGCTCTTTTTCTAATGGAAAACAACACAACCTCTCTAATTCAAATTGTGACATATCTTTTCTTGTCCTTTTTGCTAACTAGCATCTTTGCACATGCAAACGTTTACGTTTATTAGAAATAAATAATAATTAATTGAAAACTTTTTAGTTAATTGGTGCTTCAGATAGATTCTGA